>NC_056728.1:1106947185-1107059685 GCF_019279795.1 Protopterus annectens | reverse complement strand
CTTGTGGATGGATAGAATTGCTTTACACAGTGGGAGAGACTAATTTACTGTTTTGGAAACAGATGATTTTTAGGGCTCCTTTAGGCAAGAGAATTTCATGCATTTTCTCCTGTCATTAGACCAGGTGGCTGGCGCAATTTTGAAGAATTATTTTCTTACTAGATTGGAAGATAGCCTAGTCAGAGACAGGGAGCCCTGGTTACTTGTTCTTAATAAAAAGGATGTAATTCTTCTTTGCCATTTAGTGGTGGTCACTAATCTAAGAACATCGAAGCATAATTAGGGAATTTATCAACTGCTTGGTTTTAGCTGCTATGGGCAGTCAGTTAGCCTTAGCCAGAGAGAGGCAATGGTTATTATTAAACAAGCTAAGTCTGTACCTTCGTGCAGTAATAGGTAGCATGCTCTCCAATTTAGGGCAGAGCACATTTATGCCAATGACCTTCTAGTAACGTAAGTGAGAAGATGGGTTATTCCGCAGCCTAGCTTTAGAGTTGGTAAAATAATATGTCTGATGCTTTCTACATGTTGACTGAAGATAATTTGTTGATCAAGCCACAACCCACACACCAAGGTACTCTTGGATTTGTAAACATATTGCCATCTCAGAATTCCTGATGAGGATTTTGCTGGCTTGTTCCAGCATTCAGACAGTTCCAAATTCCACAGCTGCCCTTTCTGAGCATAGCTTTGTAACGTTTTACTGGATATCTACTATCAGAGAAGCTGGAAATAATTCTGTAATACTTTCTCAAGCTTTGCGGTGCAGAGTTTGGGTCTGAAAAGGATTACATTATTACACTGTGCAGATTAACATACGAAAATCAAAAGGGGGGGGGGGTAGATGCAAACTGAAAAGATCAGGAATCTTACCATTGAATGTTCCTCTATTTCAGTTGTAGTACAGTACCTTGGCAGAAATCTGCATTACTTGTAGCAGAGATCAGAGAATTTTTCCAAGTTGTATAATTGTTTGTATCATATTTTTCAAGGATTTTATTTAGTGGGCAGAGGTTTACTTTGGGTTAATAGACCAGGGGAGTGGAAAAGGACTTTATCTTTGGTAAGGGTCTAATAAGGACATGTTTAAACTATGAGGAATGATTCCTGTGGCTTGTAGCTTGCTAACCACTGGGCAAGCCAGTTTTTGGAAGTTGTGATGAGAAATGTAGGAATTAGATGTTTTTAGATTAATGTTTTGTAACATTTTTTTCAACCTTCTTGTGAAATTAAGAAATGTCAGTATGGAGGAGAGGTGGAGTCGTAGGGATATAGAAAGGGCTATTAAAGTTAGTAGCCACAATGGCTGGTCTGGCAAAGACTGGGTTTAAAAATTAATTTAAGGTGTTACTGGGGAGATGTTTGCAATTTATGTTAAAAGTGCAAAGGCTGCCTATGACTGACCTAAGGAGTTCCAGAACTCCCTGGGAATCCTGGACTACATCACCTGATGATTTTTAACATAAGTAGATTTAGATAAATTAACAATTATTATGTGTCTGTTCTTAGCTGCAGGTAGGGGCTATTTTTGAAATTATCTAAGAGCAGTCCTTCCATATTTCCAAGCTTTATATTTCTTGTTTTATATTAAAATAGAGGTTTGATGTTAGCCACAGGCAATACTACTCTTTTAATGTCTTTTGTCTTACGGAACAGAGGCTGTCTTGTGTTAAAGCTAGCTTATTAAAGAAAGAGTAGAATACAGTGATAGAGTTGTCACCTGTAAGGACTGGGCTCTTGTGAAGGGAACCTAGCACTGTAAAGAATACTGTTTACATGGATTCTAAAATGCTTAGTAAGAATAATTTTATTTTTATTAGCTGTAGATTGTAAATGTTCTAAAATGTTTCTAAACCTAGCCCTTTCTCCTAATCAGGACAGTGTCTTTAAACAGTGTGTCAGGCTCTTGCTGCCTTCCTCTATTTGTACTAGCAGTAGATTCAGGATTGCACATTCTTAGTGTGTTAGGCTACTGTTGATTCAACTCTCCTTTTTTTGCTAGGGCTATATTCTCTATTCCCCCACAGTTTCCACAGTGGTTTAAACTGAGGAAATCTTCATAAATTATGACATTATTTATTAAGTTAGGTACCAAAACAAAAGGATGTAGTGCTTTAACTAACACAGTCTGAATTTCTTTATTATAGGACCCTTTTTATTGTCTCCATGAACCCATATTACTTCCGCCTCCCTCTTGTCTATTCTTTTATGTCCACAGACATAAGCTTCCTTATCAAGTGTAACAATATTCCTGCAGTCCAGTAGGCCATTTAATAGTTTCATTTCCACCAATGTTGTATTTTTGGCTAATGTGGTAGTGACGCAGAAACAATATGCAGATTCTACAATTTTGTTTTTAGTATAGTCCATTAATACATTTTGATTATCAGTATACTAGATGTAAGTCACCTTTTTTGGCAGCATTTACATTTTCCTTCCCAGGAGTAACATTGTTGCTAGGTACAACATTCATACTACTAGTTAAACAGTGCTTAGTAATATTCCCAGGAGTAACATTGTCGCTAGGTACAACATTCATACTACTAGTTAAACAGTGCTTAGTAATATTCCCAGGAGTAACATTGTTGCTAGGTACAACATTCATACTACTAGTTAAACAGTGCTTAGTAATATTCCCAGGAGTAACATTGTCTCTAGGTACAACATTCATACTACTAGTTCATAGGTTCATAGGTTCATAGGTTCATAGGTTGGTACTAGGCTATCAGCCCTAGGGCCTATACAAGCCTAGCCATAACAATTCCCTGGCTATTTCTTCCCACATTATTTACTTTCCTGGACCCCTGTCTAGCAAGGCGACTGACGTGATCCCTGGGGTGAATTTCCTTTCTCCCATCCAATCGTCAAGGTTCCTCTTGAAGAGGTCCAAAGAGGCACTCTGCTTGACATGTATGGGCAATCTATTCCAGAGTCTGGAGAGTCTCTGGGTCAGGAACCTATCCCTCCAACATGTTCTGTTTATTGTGATGACAAGGCTTAGATCCCTGGAGCATGTAGCTCTGAGGGATTGGGATTTCTTTAAGTGTAGCATGTCCAACAGCTCTGGGTTTGACATGGCCTTGTATGTTAAGCAGAGATCGCCTCTGAGTAGATGATATGCGACAGAGTATAGCTGGAGTTTTTTAAGGCGGTCAGCGTAGGGCATCTGCTTTAGGCCTGTGATTCTTTTAGTGAGGTATTTCTGAGGCCTTTCCAGTTGTTGCAGATGTCTTGAGAGGTACATACCAAATGGGGCGTTGTATTCTATAATGGGTCTAATGAGGGATGAGTACAGTGGGACAATGACCTCCTTTTTCTGGATGAAAAGCCCTTCGTGATGAGGTGTGCCACATAGAAGGATTTCCTGACTGTTGTGGCGATGTGGTTATCGAAGGTGAGACCACTGTCCACCTGTGTCCCTAAGTCTCTTATCACACTTTCTGTGTTTAGTGTACTGCCACCTATATGGTAATTCATGGATACATGTTTTTCCCAAAGGGATAACAATACATTTCTTGGCATTGAGCTTGAGCCCATGGCTCTGGCACCAAACATCTGTTTCTGTAAGGCCCTTTTGTAGAGTATCCACATCATTTGGGGATTCAATAATGGCTCCCAGTTTGCAGTCATCTGCAAACTTTGTTAGCCAGAGTCCCTTAGTGTTGACCTGTACTTCAGAGAAGTAGATGCCAAACAAGAGCTGCCCCAGGACTGAACCCTGAGGTACTCCACTTGTCACTTGTCTGGAGCTGGATTTGGAGTCGGCTACTTTTACAGTGTGGGTTCTATCAGTAAGCCATTTAGCAACCCATTGGGTGACATAGGGATTAATGCCCAACTTAGTAAGTTTATCTATGATTCCAGAGTGGGGATGGTGTCAAAGGCCTTGGCAAGGTCTAGATAGGCTGTGTGGACCACCTTACCCTTGTCCATGGCTCTGGAGACTGATTCAAAGAAGTCAATCAGGTTCAGGAGACAAGATCGGCCCTTCACAAACCCAAACTGGGTGGGGTCCAGTGTTTGAAGGTTGCCAATGTCTTTGTTTATAAGTTCCATGATAATACGCTCCATGGCCTTGCAGATAAGGCTTGTCAGACTGATGGGACGGTAGTTTCCGGGATCCAAGGTGGATCCCCTTGTGGATTGGGATAACTGTAGCTCTGCGCCACTCAGTGGGCACGAAACCTGAGGTGAGGCTATGATTAAACATGACACTTAGGTGAGGTGCCAGTTCATATTGTAGTTCATGTAGTACACAGCCTGGGATGTCATCTGGTCCCATGGATGCTGTATTCTTGGCTTTAGAGAGTGCGTTTTGTACCTGTGTGGCCGTTATTACTGGAATTTGGCAATCTTCCGGCATTGAGATGGGCCATTTAGGGGTGAGAGGGGGTGAAGTTGGCATTGAATCGATCTGCCAGGATATTGGCAATATCCTTGGATCAGTATATTTAATGCCATTCTGTTTTAGCTCAGAGCAGATCTGAGCATTGCCATTTAGATTCTTGACATAATTATAGAATGCTTTGTGGTTGTCTTTGGAATCTTTGGCAATTTTATTTTCGTAACTAACTTTGGAGGATTTTATGAGGCATCTCAGTTTCTTACTGAGGCTAGTAAGGGAGTTTTTGCATCCTGGGATTTTCCTCTTTTCTGCAAAGTTTCTTCCTTTTGTTGTAAAGTTTGTTTATGGCAGGGGACCACCAGATTGGCTTCCTTTTTTTGGATGAGAGCATTTGGTTCTATTTGGGATGGCAGGATTCATGCATGAGTGGATGTGCTTGTACAGTGCCATAGTGTAGGATTCAGCAGTTGAACTTTCAGTTCCCGTCTGCATGGGTGTCATTTTTTGCATCACATTTTATCTGCTTAACTATTCACTTATTTATACATGGTAATAGCTGTATTTAATTCTATTAGCTAGGTAGATTGACTGGTCCTTTGGCTGCTCTGATTTCATCCCACATTCCAAAGACACGCACTAGGTGCATTGGACACTCTAAAGTGGCCATAGGTGTGAGTGCGCAGTGTGGAAGAATTACCATGGCAGATGTAAACCTCGGCTCTAATGATTGTCACTGTTGAAGTGACACCACCCGTGCAAAAAATGGGAAAAAGTCTTGTGGATGGATAGAATTGCTTTACACAGTGGGAGAGACTAATTTACTGTTTTGGAAACAGATGATTTAGGCAAGAGAATTTCATGCATTTTCTCCTGTCATTAGACCAGGTGACTGGCGCAATTTTGAAGAATTATTTTCTTACTAGATTGGAAGATAGCCTAGTCAGAGACAGGGAGCCCTGGTTACTTGTTCTTAATAAAAAGGATGTAATTCTTCTTTGCCATTTAGTGGTGGTCACTAATCTAAGAACATCGAAGCATAATTAGGGAATTTATCAACTGCTTGGTTTTAACTGCTATGGGCAGTCAGTTAGCCTTAGCCAGAGAGAGGCAATGGTTATTAAAGCTAAGTCTGTACCTTGCAGTAATAGGTAGCATGCTCTCCAATTTAGGGCAGAGCACATTTGCCAATGACCTTCTAACGTAAGTGAGAAGATGGGTTATTCCAGCCTAGCTTTAGAGTTGGTAAAATAATATGTCTGATGCTTTCTACATGTTGACTGAAGATAATTTGTTGATCAAGCCACAGCCCACACACCAAGGTACTCTTGGATTTGTAAACATATTGCCATCTCAGAATTCCTGATGAGGATTTTTGGCTTGTTCCAGCATTCAGACAGTTCAAATTCCACAGCTGCCTTTCTGAGCATAGCTTTGTAACGTTTACTGGATATCTACTATCAGAGAAGCGAAATAATTCTGTAATACTTTCTCAAGCTTTGCAGAGTTTGAAAAGGATTACATTATTACACTGTGCAGATTAACATACGAAAATCAAAAGGGGTAGATGCAAACTGAAAAGATCAGGAATCTTACCATTGAATGTTCCTCTATTTCAGTTGTAGTACAGTACCTGGCAGAAATCTGCATTACTTTGCAGAGATCAGAGAATTTTTCCAAGTTGTATAATTGTTTGTATCATATTTTCAAGGATTTTATTTAGTGGGCAAAGGTTTACTTTGGGTTAATAGACCAGGGAGTGGAAAAGGACTTTATCTTTGGTAAGGGTCTAATAAGGACATGTTTAAACTATGAGGAATGATTCCTGTGGCTTGTAGGCTAACCACTGGGCAAGCCAGTTTTGGAAGTTGTGATGAGAAATGTAGGAATTAGATGTTTTAGATTAATGTTTTGTAACATTTTTCAACCTTCTTTTTAATAGCCCTAGAGTGAAATGTCAGTATGGAGGAGAGGTGGAGTAGGGATAAAAGGCTATTAAAGTTAGTAGCCACAATGGCTGGTCTGAAAAAATTAATTTAAGGTTTGGGAGATGTTTGCAATTTATGTTAAAAGTGCAAAGGCTGCCTATGACTGACCTAAGGAGTTCCAGAACCCCGGGATCCTGGACTACATCACCTGATGATTTTAACATAAGTAGATTTAGATAAATTAACAATTATTATGTGTCTGTTCTTAGCTGCAGGTAGGGGCTATTTTGAAATTATCTAAGAGCAGTCCATAGGGTTAATGCCCAATTATAAGTTTACTTGACAGAGGGGTGTCAAAGCTTGGAATCTGATAGGTTGTCACCTTGTCCTTGTAGGCCTAGCATTAAAGAATAATCAGGTTCAGGAGACAAGATCGCCCTTCACAAACCCAAACTGGGTGGGGTCCAGTGTTTGAAGGTTGCCAATGTCTTTGTTTATAAGTTCCATGATAATACGCTCCATGGCCTTGCAGATAAGGCTTGTCAGACTGATGGGACGGTAGTTTCCGGGATCCAAGGTGGATCCCCCCTTGTGGATTGGGATAACTGTAGCTCTGCGCCACTCAGTGGGCACGAAACCTGAGGTGAGGCTATGATTAAACATGACACTTAGGTGAGGTGCCAGTTCATATTGTAGTTCATGTAGTACACAGCCTGGGATGTCATCTGGTCCCATGGATGCTGTATTCTTGGCTTTAGAGTGCGTTTTGTACCTGTGTGGCCGTTATTACTGGAATTTGGCAATCTTCCGGTATTGAGATGGGCCATTTAGGGGGTGAGGGGGGTGAAGTTGGCACTGAATCGATCTGCCAGGATATTGGCAATATCCTTGGGTCAGTATATTTAATGCCATTCTGTTTTAGCTCAGAGCAGATCTGAGCATTGCCATTTAGATTCTTGCCATAGTTATAGAATGCTTTGTGGTTGTCTTTGGAATCTTTGGCAATTTTATTTTCGTAACTAGCTTTGGAGGATTTTATGAGGCATCTCAGTTTCTTACTGAGGCTAGTAAGGGAGTTTTTTGCATCCTGGGATTTTCCTCTTTTCTGCAAAAGTTTCTTCCTTTTGTTGTAAAGTTTGTTTATGGCAGGGGACCACCAGATTGGCTTCCTTTTTTTGGATGAGAGCATTTTGGTTCTATTTGGGATGGCATGATTCATGCATGAGTGGATGTGCTTGTACAGTGCCTTAGTGTAGGATTCAGCAGTTGAACTTTCAGTTCCCGTCTGCATGGGTGTCATGAAGTTTGTCACTTCTGACTTGAGTAGCATGAAGTTGGCTTTGGAGAAGTTTTTTATGGTGGTTTCTTTACTGGAGGATGGGGGTGGGATGTGGATGTTAAGGGTGATTAGCTTATGGTCAGACCTGACTAACGAGGGGGTGACCATAGGTATGGAGCATTGATTTCCCATGTTGGTAATGACCAGGTCTAGGATATTGGAGCCCTGGTGGGACTATGGATTAGTTGATCCAGGGCGTTGGAATTTATGAATTCCAAGAACCGTTGCACAAAGGTGTTGGGACATGAGTAGTTTTCCCAGTTAATGGCAGGGTAGTTAAAATCACCCAGTATTAGGGTGTTTGGTTCTATCTTAATATTTTCCAGTATGTTTAGAAAGGTGTAGTGAGAATCTTGGGGTATGGCAGGGGATCTGTAGCAAGCTACAATTTGGATTGCAGTCTTACCTAGTGTTAGTTGCACTTGGAGAATTTCAGACACATTGTGTTGGCCAACTAGCCTGGTGGTGTGAATATCCTTGGTGAATATTGACACTCCTCCACCTTTAGTGTTTCGGTCCTGGTTTGGTGGAAAAGTGTGGTAAGAGTTGTAGCCTGGTATTGCAGGGGTGCTCTCTGGAGCCTTGAACCAGGTCTCAGTTACTGCACAGATATCGATGTTCTCCATTTTAGGAGTGCCTCGAGAGAGTGCATTTTGAGGTTTAGACTTCTAGCATTGAGTAGCATTACCTTCAGATTTTGCATGCTTGTACCTGTTATGGTGGTGGTTTTGTCCTTTGAAGTTTGCCTAAAGGCACTATAGGGGTGGCAAGAGCCTTAGCCAGTAACCTGAATCCCAGGGGCGACAGGTGCAGACCATCTCTGGCAAAGCATCGTGGTCTGTCAATCATGTCATCCCAGGCAGACAGATACTGGATCCCCTTTGAATGACACCATAAGCTTAGCCAATTGTTGAAGTCAATCATTTTATCCTTATATTGTGGTATCATTCTGGGCGAAGGCAGGATGCTACTCAGGGCTAGGGTCATACCTGCCTGGGCCACATGATCCGCAGCCTAGCTTTAGAGTTGGTAAAATAATATGTCTGATGCTTTCTACATGTTGACTGAAGATAATTTGTTGATCAAGCCACAACCCACACACCAAGGTACTCTTGGATTTGTAAACATATTGCCATCTCAGAATTCCTGATGAGGATTTTGCTGGCTTGTTCCAGCATTCAGACAGTTCCAAATTCCACAGCTGCCCTTTCTGAGCATAGCTTTGTAACGTTTTACTGGATATCTACTATCAGAGAAGCTGGAAATAATTCTGTAATACTTTCTCAAGCTTTGCGGTGCAGAGTTTGGGTCTGAAAAGGATTACATTATTACACTGTGCAGATTAACATACGAAAATCAAAAGGGGGGGTAGATGCAAACTGAAAAGATCAGGAATCTTACCATTGAATGTTCCTCTATTTCAGTTGTAGTACAGTACCTTGGCAGAAATCTGCATTACTTGTAGCAGAGATCAGAGAATTTTTCCAAGTTGTATAATTGTTTGTATCATATTTTTCAAGGATTTTATTTAGTGGGCAAAGGTTTACTTTGGGTTAATAGACCAGGGGAGTGGAAAAGGACTTTATCTTTGGTAAGGGTCTAATAAGGACATGTTTAAACTATGAGGAATGATTCCTGTGGCTTGTAGCTTGCTAACCACTGGGCAAGCCAGTTTTTGGAAGTTGTGATGAGAAATGTAGGAATTAGATGTTTTTAGATTAATGTTTTGTAACATTTTTTTCAACCTTCTTGTGTTTAATAGCCCTAGAGTGAAATTAAGAAATGTCAGTATGGAGGAGAGGTGGAGTCGTAGGGATAGAGAAAGGGCTATTAAAGTTAGTAGCCACAATGGCTGGTCTGGCAAAGACTGAGTTTAAAAATTAATTTAAGGTGTTACTGGGGAGATGTTTGCAATTTATGTTAAAAGTGCAAAGGCTGCCTATGACTGACCTAAGGAGTTCCAGAACTCCCTGGGAATCCTGGACTACATCACCTGATGATTTTTAACATAAGTAGATTTAGATAAATTAACAATTATTATGTGTCTGTTCTTAGCTGCAGGTAGGGGCTATTTTTGAAATTATCTAAGAGCAGTCCTTCCATATTTCCAAGCTTTATATTTCTTGTTTTATATTAAAATAGAGGTTTGATGTTAGCCACAGGCAATATTACTCTTTTAATGTCTTTTGTCTTACGGAACAGAGGCTGTCTTGTGTTAAAGCTAGCTTATTAAAGAAAGAGTAGAATACAGTGATAGAGTTGTCACCTGTAAGGACTGGGCTCTTGTGAAGGGAACCTAGCACTGTAAAGAATAATGTTTACATGGATTCTAAAATGCTTAGTAAGAATAATTTTATTTTTATTAGCTGTAGATGGTAAATGTTCCAAAATGTTTCTAAACCTAGCCCTTTCTCCTTATCAGGACAGTGTCTTTAAACAGTGTGTCAGGCTCTTGCTGCCTTCCTCTATTTGTACTAGCAGTAGATTCAGGATTGCACATTCTTAGTGTGTTAGGCTACTGTTGATTCAACTCTCCTTTTTTTGCTAGGGCTATATTCTCTATTCCCCCACAGTTTCCACAGTGGTTTAAACTGAGGAAATCTTCATAAATTATGACATTATTTATTAAGTTAGGTACCAAAACAAAAGGATGTAGTGCTTTAACTAACACAGTCTGAATTTTTTTTATTTAGGACCCTTTTTATTGTCTCCATGAACCCATATTACTTCCGCCTCCCTCTTGTCTATTCTTTTATGTCCACAGACATAAGCTTCCTTATCAAGTGTAACAATATTCCTGCAGTCCAGTAGGCCATTTAATAATTTCATTTCCACCAATGTTGTATTTTTGGCTAATGTGGTAGTGACGCAGAAACAATATGCTGATTCTACAATTTTGTTTTTAGTATAGTCCATTAATACATTTTGATTAACAGTATACTAGATGTAAGTCACCTTTTTTGGCAGCATTTACATTTTTCTTCCCAGGAGTTACATTGTTGCTAGGTACAACTTTCATACTACTAGTTAAACAGTGCTTAGTAATATTCCCAGGAGTAACATTGTCGCTAGGTACAACATTCATACTACTAGTTAAACAGTGCTTAGTAATATTCCCAGGAGTAACATTGTCTCTAGGTACAACATTCATACTATTAGTTAAACAGTGCTTAGTAATATGCCCCTTTGTCTCACATCTAAAACATACAATTCCAGCTGGTAACAGTTTCTGGTAGGTTCATCGACATCTGCATTTTCTGAGTTATAGGATTCGGTTGCTCATTTCTAAACATTGCTTCGTTAATGCAGCTAATTAATGAGTACTCTTAGGGTTACTATGAAAAGCATATTTATGTAAATTACTTTTACTTCTGGTTCTAATCATAACTTTAAAACATGCTTTAAGTCAGACATTTGTGCTCTTACCATTTTGCGTGTATTAAGTGTTCAGTTATGAAATTGTATAACTTGCTTTTGAAAAGATGCATCAGCCCTAGATAGCAATTTTTTAAGTTTTTGATAGTTTAGAAAGTCAGTACATTTCATTTGCAATTATTGATTCAGTACATCTTCTGTCAACTGAGAAGCCATGATTTTGACCCAGCCAGACAGAGCCCAGCTCTCCTCTAAAAAGTAGTAAGGTAGGATTCAACCTTGTCATTGTTACTCAGTTTCTTTAATGGTGGGCTATTGTTTGGGCTGGTTAGGACAAGCATATTCATCTGCTCTTGGAGACTAATTGAATGTGTCAGTAGACTCACTACTCTCCTAAAAAGCCACTACATGTTGACCCACGTATGTGATGATCTGCATCGGAGATTTTTTTTTCTGGGAAAGAAATCAATTGGCCATCCTAGTGAGTTTGCCCTTTTCCCCACTGTGGTGTGATCAAGGAGTTGGTATATTTAGTTAGAGGGGTGTTTGTAATGTTAGAAGTTCTGTGCCATTTTTGTATGGGGCAAGAGATTTTTTTCCCAGGGAAAAAAATCACTGATTCGGGCTTCCGCTGTCATGGCAGTTCGCTCTTTAAAGGTCGCAAGACCTAATGTCATCTCAGCCCAGGATAAATACACTAGATACATGGTATTATATACACAGTAAATGAAAAATTCAATATACATATATTATATACGAAGTGAATATCAAAGTTAGCTTGATCACATAAAGAGAATAGATACATGACAGAAAAAAATTGCTCACTAATACCACCAGTGTAATATACAGCACACACACACTGGAGACAGTGTCTTTCAAGTATAATTTATTTACAGTGCAAAATATGAAAAAAAAGCAACAATAAGGTCCAGTTTCAAGATAAAATAAAAGCAAGCACACGCATTTACTTACATTCTAGTCATGAGTTGTCAGTTGAGTTTAATATCACTTAATGAAGTATAAAATTCCTTCTTAGGTATTGTAGTTATAGTAAAACTGTCTAACACATTCAAACTTAAATTCCTGTTATTTGTCTAATAAAGCCATAATTATGCTCCTGGCACTTTATGAGTAAATCCAAAGGTAGACATCTGGTACTCAACAGTACATACACAGTTATGTTCCTGGTACTCAGTAGGTAAATCCACAGCTTCCTCTGGTTATGGTTCCCCAAGATTCTCCAATTTTGGTTTAGAAAAAGGCAACCATATCTGCCATTTTTAGGCCACAGGCTTTCTTTGAAACACACACATTACCAGGTGATTCACAT
Organism: Protopterus annectens; assembly: GCF_019279795.1. Classification (NCBI taxonomy): domain Eukaryota; kingdom Metazoa; phylum Chordata; order Ceratodontiformes; family Protopteridae; genus Protopterus; species Protopterus annectens. The sequence continues at coordinate 1,107,047,371 of NC_056728.1, read as the reverse complement.
TATATTCTACTAATGCTACCATTCTGTTACACATAGAAATAGCACTTCTAATATGTGATACATGTACTAACAGTAAACACTATACTGCTATACACACACACACACACACACACACACACACACACACACTGGTGATGAATAATGCAACAATGCAGTAAAGCAAATAAGTTATTATAATAAGTATAATACAGATGGTGCCAAGGATAGATGTATGTTTTAGAGCTTTGTTGCTAGACAATATCACTACGATGTTGCTGCTGCTGAACTCCTCATTAAGCTTTTTAATCTCTGCCTGTCTGCAGGGTTTTGCCTGAGTTCTAAGGAACAGTACTTGCAATGGCAATACATAAAAGTGATGTGGTAACTAATCATGGAAATTATTGCCTTATTTGTCACATTAGTATTATGTGTGAAACCATAAAGCAGATCTTCATCAATCTCATTAACAGCAAAATTGGTTGTTTACAACACTCAATATTAATATGTTTGTTTTTGTACGTTTTACTTGCATAATTTATTTGACTTTTGTGAGGGTGTGACTGATGGTATTGATAGAGGTCATTCCATCCATGTCACTTATCTCAACCTTGATAAGGCATTTGGTACAATTCCCATGGAAACATTATTGACAGACTTATCAGATTAACTAGTAACTTAGTCAGTACTGGAGTCCTTCAGGGTCTGTGCTGAGCCCCCTTCTCTTTGCCATCTACTTCTCTGATGTGAAGGTAGACATCCAAAGTTCCTGGTTGACAGATGGTGGCAGACTGGGTGCCATTACTGGTTCCCTTGCAAACTCATATATTGTCCAAGAAAGATGAGATGAGGTCAGTACCAGGTGTTCCAACTGTCGCCTTAGACTTAATGCAGAAAAATGTATAGTCACCTTTGGGAAAGCAGTCTTTCCCCTTTGATTGTCATATAAATGGAACCCTGTATAAGGTTGATAGAGTCATTAAAAATATTTTTCATCCACAATGAACTATCATTTGATCATCAAGTAGCAATTACATCTAGTAAATCTTTTCTCATTGCCAATTAATTATCAAAGTTATATCCTCCAACATCCAAAGAGGTCTTAGTCCCCCTATATTTCTCCCTTATTTAGAGAGTCATTAAATATAATGCTGCAGTTGGTATGAATCTAACCAAACGTGTCTCAGCTTGACATCAACATTTCCCAACCAAAATAATCAACAGACTAGGCTCGGTTAGCTATCCAGATAGATTGAAAAGTCTTTCATATTGTTCAGTCTCTTTCAAAGACTTCTGTGTGGCAAGATCTGTCTTGACTTTCATGATAGGAAAGGTCCTGCTTTATTAGATCTTCTTCACTTCATGTTAGAACACTTGCTCCACAACTTCCAATTTACATTATAACATAAATAGGACTTTTTAGAGAAGTAGGTTCATTATCCAAAGAATTCCCTAACTGGAATAAACTACCTTTACATGTTGAAAGTTATTCAGCCTTAGCCACCTTCAATTTAGGTTGTGCTGATTGGGTGGGTTCACTTAAACATACTGCAAGGGTTAGTATCAATAAGAGAGGTAAACCTACCAGCAATAAATGCCTGCCTAGTACTATCCTGTAAAACTAAGAACCTATGTTAGATGAGTGTGATTATCAGAGAGACAGAGACAGAAATATGATAATATGACTGCAGTTACATTATGCCAACTAGCTTCCACTAAGCATGCCCATCTGTACAGACAAATAGAGAGAACGTAGTGGCCTCCTCCATACCATAAGGACCAATTGCAGTTTACTTGTCTTACACTATGTGGCACAGTCATTAGTAAATCTATGTCAATGTGTGTAGATTCAGGATTCATCATAAGTTTGATCCATGGAAAATAGTGATTCCTTTTTTTTCAAATGTGAATGAGGGATTTTATTATATTTATTTGTTTTCTTGATTTTCCATAATTATAATGTCCTGGACTGTTTCACTGATGCTTATTTAAAAAGATACAGTGTGGAGAAGATTATTGAAAATGTTCTTATATCCATCCATGCACAGCACCTTTTACCCATTTTTGCACATGGGATTGGGGTGACACTTCAACAGTGGCAATCATGTAAAACCAAGGTTCACACTACTGGATGGCTAGCCTTGCCACGGTTGTTCTTTCATACAACACACTCATACGCTCACACCTGTGGCCAATTTAGAGTATCCAATACACCTACTACATATCTTTGAAATGTGGAATGAAATTGGAGCACCCAGAGGAATCCACATGAATATAGAGAGGACATGCAGACTTCGCACAGAAGGTACCTCAGCTGAGAATCAAAATGGGGAACGTCTTGCTCTTAGGTGACAGTGCTATCTGCTGTGCCACTGTGCTACTTCATATGGTATTTTAAAAGATGCAGCTAACTGACTTTATCAAACCAAAATTAGATAAACCTAGAAATATAATCCTTGGATGCCTTACTTCATTTATGCAATGATCCTAATGTAATTTAAATGTAGAATTTACTTGGCATTGCTATAGTTAGGTTATATTCAGCAAACATCTGTCTCAGGTAAATGCTGATTTTGTCAGAGTTCAGAATTTTTCCTTGCCAATGTACAGATCTTATTTTATTCCTTTAGCATCTCCTGCACATGGAACTAACATTTATTAAACTGTATTAATGTTTTTAGTAAAACTCATGAATCAGAAAATGCTTAAGCACTGAATGCTTATTTATAACTTTACATCAACGCTCCAAAGGTTCAATTAAAATTACATGGGTAATAGAAAGTGTTTTAACTCACATTTTATGCATGCAATAATTGTAAAACATATTATATTTCCTGTTTACTGCAGGCAACTAAAGGTGATTAAGTTAATGAGAAAAACTATGCCTTGCAGATCTGAATTTGATTTCTGCAAACCATAGATGGGTATTGCTTATCACTCATCAAGTCATTTACCATAGCTAGGACCCTGAGGCATGAAAAGTATTATGCTTATGTGCATAGTTGGGCCTACTCATAATTCTCAATGTCAGCTAAATAAATCAGATGCTAAAGAGTGTGCGCTACTAGACCTGGATCCTGCAGCGATCTTTTAGTTATGATTTCCATAGTCTCTGTTTGTCTACTTGTGATGTCCTTCCTCTGGGCCAGTGATCAAGGAGTCTCAATCCTTAACACAGACACCGGTGAGGGATGTTCACTTGGAATAAAAATGGATACACACAGTATTTCCAGATGCAGCTCTCTGCACCAAGCACAATTTTCCTTATGAACACACAGGGAACACACTTGGTCCTAGGGCTGGGTTTCCCTGTCTCTCTCACCAGGCCACAAATAAGATTCCTCACTGACCACACCCACAGTGTTGAGTCCTCAGCCAAGTGTTCCAAGCCAAGTCTTCTACCACCCTCTCTGTGAAACCAGTGCTCTGTGTCCCTGTTCCAAGTAGCTGACACACACACTCTTTGAGATTTTATTGTCACACACACATACACACACACACACACACACACACACACACACACACACACACACACACACACACACACACACACACACACACACCTTCAAAAGGCTGGCACAGATTTACCAGCTATGCCCCCTCTGCCCAGACTATAAGGTAGTACTGCCACCAGAACACTCCAAAGCCAGATACTCTAATGCTTTTACCAGGGTATGTAATTATATTGAATAAAATGAACACTAATACAAATGGTAGTGTTTGACCAATGCAACAAGGTTTTCAGGAGTGGCTACAGTGTCACCAAATAAATATAAGTACTCTCAAAGGTTAAAATATTCTCTAAAAGACCAGTCACAATGAAAAGTTTAAATATATTTAGTAATAAATAATAAATGAACATCAAAATACTAAATATCTATTTACAATAAACAGCAAAGTTTCAGTCACAGGAAATATTAAAAACAAAAGAGATAGACAAGTTCACTCAGATACAGAAAAAAATACTTAACTAATCTCACTATATTTTCATGACTGATCTAAAGAATTACTGTACCCTAGTTTACTTATTAGAGTAAGGCAAGATGATGTAGGTGAGTGGTCCTTCTTTTCTCAGGTTTCACAAACAGACTGCTGAGAGCTAGGTGACACCTCTCACTAATATCTAAATATCATTTCACTGCTGATTATAGAATGACATCAAATCTGGTCATCTGACTCTGGTTCCCATATGACCCCCTTTACTAGAAAGTGAACCAGAATCTAGCACATATGTGTTATAATGCACACACATACAGCTTTGCTAAGATTTGTTATAGCATCTGGAAGCTATGAAACCATTGCAAAAACTTCCACCCTTCCAGGGTAGCAATTAGTTCACCCCTTAGGACAATACCATAGGATTCCTAGTCCTGGTTTTCACAGACATTTTGTCTCAGTGGCACTCAAAACTGTAAGATACATTATTTACACCCTAAACAAGGCAATTTAATTTCAGACTATTTTTCAAAGTTAGCTGGACTGAGATTAATCTCTTCTCTTCTAGTATCCACTGTTTCAACATATTCATTTCAACATGATACAGTCTGACATACAGGTGTATTTCTTTTCTGTCCAGCAGGACCCACTGTTGGTACAATTTTAACACAAGCAGCTTTACATATGCATTTTCAACACAAGCACCTGTACAAATCAGTTTGCTATACAAATAACATAAAATTCTTTACAAAACTCCAGCTAGCTATGCTGGCATATGTTACACATCTGTATGTTCCTAAGCTAATCATTTAACTAAACATTGCTCCTCAGTTTTCAATGAAAATGGACTGTGCATCAAGTGGACTTATTTAGTTAACATTCTTTTGCCATGTATCTGTTACATGTTTTATACTTCATTGAGATAAAGCAGTGCTAGCTTTCAAGCTTCCTTTTATAACTATTTGGTCATCCATGCTTTTTCTGTTGGAGTCCAGAAATCAAAAACAGCACTCTTGTTCTGCGGACATGTTATTGTAAAGTGTATGAAATGTATAAAATGTAAAATGTTGTACATGTGAGACTAGGTAACCACACAGTGTGAGACAATAATTTTTGAGTCAGGGTATAATTAGACAGGCTCCAAAACACATGATATTAACATTTATTAAGCCTTCAAGAAGATATTTCTAAAACTGATTTTTGTTTTTCTATCTTTCACAGAAAAATATATGAAGATCGGTAAGTTATTTTCCTTGCAATATTTACTTTATTAGACTGCAATGTCTGTATGGTAACATGAGCTTGTTCAGCTTTAAAATGTCTTTGTCCTATTTGCAGAGACCCAGCTTGCAGTCATCAGCAAATGTGGTAGCCAAAGGCCCTCTACATTTACCTTAACTTCAGAGAATTATATTCTAAACAGGAGAGGTTCCAGTACTGATCCCTGTGGGACACCAATAGTAACAGGCCTCTTGACAGAAGTGAATTCCCCCAGCCTCACTTAATGCATCCTATCTGTGAGCCATTTGGCTATCCATCAGCTGACATAGGGATTTCTGCCTAAATTTGTAAGCTTGTCTATAATAATCATGTGAGGTACAGCATCTAATGCCTTTGCCAAGTTGAGGAAGGCAATATGCACTATTTTGCCCTCATCCATGGCATGACCTTCTCAAAGAAGTCCACCAGGTTTAGTAGGCATGGCCTGCCATTGGCAAAACCAAACTGGGACTGGTCCAATGTTTGAAGATTTCCTGTGTCTTTGTTTGTCAGGTCCATGATAATTCTTTCCATGGCCCTGCATATAACACTAGTCATACGTATGGCTCTATAGCTCCCTGGGTCTGTTGATGCTCCTCCTTTGTGTAGAGGTATGACTGCTGCAGTCCTTCATTCCCTATGGAGAAGTATTTATTTATTTATTTTTTATTTTATTTATTTTACATTTGTTTACTGGGAAAGTCTGACTGGACAAAATATCCTTTTTCAGATGAGGTTCTGGGAGAAAAACTCCACATTTATAAATAACAGTACGATACATATGCAACGTACAGATACAAATGTTGATTCAATCATGTAGTGAGCCTGACAGGCTGTGTTTCAAACTATTTAGGAGGCATCCTGGGATATTAACAGAACCCACTGATGCAGAGTTTTCAGCTTTGGAGAGTGCAGTGAGAACTTGTTATTTAGTAATAGTTGGGGAAAAATTATAGAGGGTGTTTCCTAGGGTGTAACTGGGGGTGATAGAGGGATGACATTTATGGCCAGCAAATCTGCTGTATCTTCCAATTCAATATAGGAAGTTCCATTTACTATTAGTTCAGCACACTGTTGGGTGTTCTCCTCAGGTTGAGTACATAATTGAAAATGCCTTACAAACGTATCATTAACCTGGGAGGCTATTTTTGCCTCAAAGTTGGCTTTGATGGACTTAATTAATCCCCCATCTTGCTTGCTGACACTGATAGGAGAGTGTTTTTTCTATTGGTCATAGCCCTTCCTATTTTTGGACAGGGCTTTCTTTTCTTTCTTTTTTTTAATTGTCATATAACTTAGTTATTCTTTAGGTCCACTGGGGGGACTTGATTTTGGAGATTGTCCTGAATTCATTTTGGTTTGGTAGTGTTGTTTCTATGCAATTATTTACATGCTTGTACAGGGTTACTGTAAACACTTCTGCATAAGCCACAGTGTTCTCTGAGTCTGGGAAGCTTGGCATTTAGCTATGCCATCACTTAATAGGAGGTAGTTTGCCTTGGAAAAGTTATTTTATTCATCCTTCTAAAAATGGCACTTAACGACTGAAGTTAAGTGGATATTCAGAAAAAAAATCAAAGTATATAAATTCTGGATTTAGTGGATTATAGACCTTACCCTGTGATGTTTCTGTGTCCTTATCCAGTATATATATGAGTAATCGTGTTATTCCTACACTGAGTCCATCATTTTCCCTTCAACTTGATCACAAAATGTATTAGTGAAGAGTAATCTTAAGAAAACCAAACCAATAATGTCTTTATTTCTTAGTGCATTCCACATTAAAGCTCTTGTTGCTTTAGTAGTTTGCATAGCCTTCACTTCTCTCATTCCACTTTTCTTATTCCTTTTTAGATTCAGGATATCTTCCACATGGATTTTAACCCACTCCTATAACACCTTTTCTGTATACTGCCAGTTCACACCCATAGCTTCTTATGACATCCAGAACTTTTTTGAGTCTGGCTTCTTTAACTAAGGGACTTAAAGGAGTTATTAATAAAATGAAACTAAGATTGTTAGTCTGGACGAGGTGGAATTTATTGGAGAAAACTGGCAAAGGAACCAAGGTATTGGGAGCAAATAACTAGAAAGAAAAAGGTAATTGAATGAGAAAATGCCAAGAACTTATTTGAACTGCAGGTTAGAGATTGCCTTCCCTATCAAGGATTGATGTCAGAGTATAGACAAAGAGAAAGACCAGCACTGGTACAGTTTTTAGTAGAATCTAGAACATAAGTTGTCGTTAAAAAATAAATAATTGGTAGTATATAAAATATTGCATGATAACAGTAAAAAGTCAATCAGAGGAGGTTAGAAAGGATTGGGAAGAGACATTGGATAATCAATTCACAAAGAAACAATGGGGGCTATATGTATGTCTTCCAAACATGCAACAAAGTCTAGAAGATTTAGGATATTTGCTTGAAAATGTTTACATAGGTACCCCAAGTAGACTTCAAAGAATTATTCCTCAGATAGACAGCAAATGTTGGAGGTGAGAGGGGGAAGAAAGACGTAACTGGGAACATATGTTTTGGGAGTATAATGAGTTGTCAGACTAAAGATTTCCTGCAGACTGCTCTGTTGGAGATACTGGATGAGCAAATTGGTGTAACTAAGGAAATTATTTTTTGAGCTATGATACAGAATTAGAATTGTCTAGACATAGTAAGACCTTGCTGAGTCTAATTATGGTGGCTACCAAAAAAGCAATTGCTAGAAAATGGAAATCAAAGTCTAAACCAGATTTACTGGAATTAGTAATGATAGTAACAGAGATAAAACAGGTGGAACTGGGAACTTTAGAAAAAAGTAGGAGCAAAGTACATAGGAAAAATGGGAATTGTAGGATCAATACATGCAGAGGAGGAACAATATTTGAAAGAAGGCAGGATTTGAATGACCTATGTAATGTTTGACTGACAATGACTGGATATATTATAAGTGAGGTATAATGTTTGCAGCTACAGTTGTATCAGCGTGGTTTGCAATGTATAATAAAGAACTCATAAAAGAATTGAGTCAACGCAATGAATAAAATATATAGTCCTTTTAACAGTACAAAATATGAGCGCTTTCACAGTATGAGTACTGCTTCATCAGACATAACAAAACAACTGACAATGCATTAAAATTTCATAGTAGCTGTTAGTGACCATAACAAAAACTAACAGCTACTGTGAGATTTTAATGCATTTGGTTTTAAAGTTTTTTATATGTGCTTGTCACTTTATTTGATAGTACACACCCTATTAGATGTTAATGCTTTCACTTTACTATTTAAAAAGTGGTGTCAGTTGGTTTGTTATGTCTGATGAAGCAGTATTCATACTGCGAAAGCGCTCACATTTTGTAATGTATAATGTTTGCAACTGAAATGTGTCAGTATGGTTTACTTTCATTTATATAAATGTCAGACTGCCTATGTCATATGTGATAATTTAATAAAGATGTTTCTTGTTTAAAAAAAAGATTGTTAGTCTAAGATGTCCTGGGGTGGAGAAATTGATCTTTGTTTGCCACTTATTATTCATATTTTCATATTTATGTTCATATTTTCATCACTGAGAGGCCTACATTTTACTGATGTGTATAGAGTGAAGCACCAATGTGGGAGAAAGGACAATTCATTGAAAATGTTGTTTTATACTACACTGTACTAGAAATATTGCTAGTTGTTAGTAATTATGAAAATAAGCAATATTTCCATATGTACTTAATACTTCAAAAGCAGTGACTTACAAAATATTATGTGATATTAGGTTAAACCTTAGATGTTGACGAAAACAATCTTTGATATGTGCACTTTAAGTTGCACATCTTGAGAGACATCCAGCATTGTTTGTATTGCTAATTATACAATTAAACATATGTTTTCATATTTCTGTAAATATCTCAATAAACATGCACTTATAGAGGAATTTATTGTTGTCCCGTGAAAACTTATGTGTGGTTAACAAAAATGTAGTGCATGAAGTGAGGTGATTACACTCAAATATTTGGATAAAAGATAAACCGGTTAAGTGGCAGACTGGTCCACATCCCAACCATAACAAATGTTAAGCACCCCCCTGCTTATGTTGTTAAGATTGGGTCTACCACTCGGCAATAAAAATCTGCTTGCACTGACAAACAAATGATAGTGACAGAGCAAAAGATTTGTTTCTGCCTGCTGTCTGTACGTTTAATGTGTCCCTAACTTCCTGTAAAACAAAAAAAAAATCTTAGAAGGTTGCTAGAATAACAGGATGTCTTTGCTTGCATAATGTGAAGAATATGAAGTCTGAAAATGAAATGTATGTCATTATTTAGTGGCTTCAATCCTCAGTGGTTTCTCTGAAAACCATATATTTTATGAGGAACAGACCAAGCCGCGATGGTGCAGCGGTAGCGTTGTCTCCTCACAGCTTGAGGTTCTCCCGTTCGATTCTCGGCTGGAGCTCCTTCTTTGTGGAGTCTGCATGTCCTCACCGTGGTCGAGTGGCGTTCGAAAGACATGCTTGAATGGGAGTGCCTTCGTCGAAGGTTGGGCATCGAGCTGGCACCTCTGCACCATAAAAATCTACTGCCAGTCATTAGCGGACCGGAGTTCCAGCATGGCGACCCCTAACCAGGAAAAGCCGAAAGAAGAAGACCAAAAATATGAATCAATAATGTGGACATTATGTGAAAATCTACACAGTAAAGAGGTATTAAATATAAGTGTAAATGTGACAGACAGTGGTACACTACCTTTCTGACAAGCATCCTCTAATTTTTTACTGTTTTGAAAGCCAACAAAACACTTAGCAATTTTTTTCCCTTTTAACTAAATATACGTGGAGCAGATAAAGCTCCGTGCACTACAAAGAATTATGATCATCTCACTGATCTTAACCCTGTATTATTTGTTCTTGACATGGATGCCAAGATTCTATTCTCGAGCTTCGTCCTGGGTGAGAATTTCTTGGCATCCATGTCTCGAACATATAATAAGCAGGTTATGATCAGCAAGACAATCATAATCCTCTGTATTCTAACAATATATGCCTAGGTTGCATAGTCTTCAAGATATTAAAATTTGTTTCTGAAAGTGTAGAAAAAATATAATTTGGGGTTTGCATGCATTGTAGCATATTAGGGCGGCCACGGTGGTCGTTCTCCGGTTCAATTCTCAGCTAGGGTGCTGTCTGTGCAGAGTCTGCATGTCCTCCCTGTGGTTGCGTGGGTTTCCTCCAGGTGCTCCGGTTTCCTCCCACATCCCAAAGACATGCAGTAGGTGGACTGGACACTCTAAATTGGCCCAAGGTGTGAGTGTGTGCATGTGTGTGCCTTCTGTGGAAGGTTGGGTGCCGGGCTGGCAACTCGACACTGTAAAACTCCACTGCCAATCATGAGCAGACAGATGATCCACTGTGGCGACCCCTAACCGGAAAAAAGCCGAAAGAAGAAGTGCATTGTAGCATATTACAGTATTTATGGAAAGTCTATGAATACACTGACTATTATCACTGGAAAGAATGCACCTTACTGATAACGTTGATACTTGTACAATTTTAATAGCTTTTATTGTTCATAAGATATTTGCATTTGTTTGTCTTTTGCTTTTTAAGTTTTATTTTCAGAAAATGCTCAGGAATGCAAGATGTGAGTAGGCTACTAGAGGTGTGACATTCCACAAACTGTAAGTTTGCCAGAGACACACTGTACAGGGTATTATATTGTCAGCACATTGCAAACAGTATTTGATTATTTAAACTCTAAGCTTTGTATCTTCTCAGCTAGAAATGTTTGTGTGGTCAGAATAGTTGTGTTTCTAATCTAAAATGAAATGTGTCTTACCTATCTTGAAATATTTCCATTCTAAGCTGTAAAAAGTGTTGTTTGCTAAACTACAGCGTGTGCCTGGGTCATGACTGAAAAGGTTCAGATGGCTAGCTCACTTACCCAGTAAACAATCTGCTAGATAAATCAATATCAGTCTCCACATCTAGGAAAGGCAAGAGGTATGTTCCCCACTGTTCATTACTATGTTAACTCTTGCTCATCTATCTGGTAGGAGGGGAGTCATCTACTAGACTGCTAAACCCCTTGTGGTATTGTTTTATGCAGTGCTTTTAATTGCGCACTGCAACACTGCCATGAACCCAAAGTTAGACTAGATAATTCAGCAATAATTTTTTTTGTGTGGCAGAAAGCTCAAGATTGTCCAGGAATGACTATAAAGAACTTAGCTCACTTCTAGTTTAGACAAAGAGCCTGAACTTTGTAAATCCTATCCTACAGAAGGACAACCTCCCCCACAAATAGTGGTGTACAGACAGACAGACAGACAGATGTTTGTCAAAATAAAATACCCAGCAGCTATCCAAGATCAAGACTTCACAATTACTGAACACAATATAAATCTCAGACAAAACAAATCAGTAGCTAAGATTGCTTTACAGACTAAAACAACTGAAACATCCAATTCCACGATAAATGTAACCAAAAATATGTTCATTCACAACTTTGGTTTCACCTTGTTACTTTCATTAAGCTCACACAGCACAGCAAGGAAAGCTCACCATAGTCTACAAGACAGCTGCCAACTTTCTCACTGAATTTTCATATAGCAGTCACCATGGCTAGTTTGATGCATAAAGTTATTTAAAGTGTTCCAAACTCAGTCTTCTGACATGCTCTGGTATAAAATTGTCTGCGGTGATTTATGTACCATGCTGAACTGGTTGGTACATTCTGTTAAGCCAGCTAAGGTCAGCAGTTTGTATACCAGAAATATGCAGAACATTTAACAGACATGAAAATATAGCCTTTGGCTATTTCATTCCCTGGAAATGAAATGCCTTATTTTACCAGTTGGAATTCCCAGGCAGTTCCACCTTTCAGAATACAACTGTATGAATACTTGGTGCAACACTGCAGATGCACCCATTCTGGAATAACCAAAACCCTGCCTTATTGCAGACAGTTATTCACCTTCCCTCAGGAAAAGTTTACAATTATACCTTATTTCTTGTAGAGCTTTTCTCCCAAAGTATCCACTCTAAATGGACACTTTCCAGTTTAAACTGCATGTTTATACAACATAAATATGTGGCTGTTACATGCTAAAATTCAGAGACAGGGAGCACAGTATGTTCCTGAATAAAACTCATGGACGTGGCTATGGCACTCTAACAACAATCAGCAGGGAGTGTGGCATGTGATACTGGCATTGCCTTCTGTGGATTGTCAGAGACACACTAAGCAAAGTAGCGGTGATGCATTGTTTACATTGTAAGAGATGGGTGATGCCATTAACATAGGTACAGCACCGATGGCCATTAGCCATAGTCATTGGTCACTGCAATACTGACACAGTCTGTGTTGCCTAAATGTATGTGATTAGTAAATAAGTCCTGAATAGCTGACGTACCTTATAGAAATGTATACCTAGGTTTACAATGTCATTGTGTACATTCCCGCCTGGAGAAGTTCTGTTTTTCTGAAGCTACACATCACTTAGTGAGCACAAAGAACATTTATGAAACATATCTATCACCTACAGGTACATGCAAAGCATCAGTGCAGTGACTTTTCCCCTAGTTTACAGATACACAATCTAGACCACCGGGTGACAGCCAGACATAACACTGAGAAGCACTGCAAATTTTCATAATGCAGTATGAGAAAAGTATATTATAACACTCATACGCACCAGGAACATTAGTGTGGGCAACTCTTACATTGGCATCCGATGTTATTCAGCCTGTCTGTCTACCTAAAGAGCTTATCATTCCACCTGAAACCATATTGCCCTACAGATCTGATGACACCTGTGCGATTTCTTATGCTGCAAGCAATTTACATACATAGGTCAGGCTATGACATTGCTAGTAGGTCTTTCCAATCCAATGAATCTTCACAATACTCTTAAACCATGAAAATAAAAATACCAGGCTCATTATTTCAATCAAAGACTTGAAACCGGTGACTCTGCATAATATTAACCATACTAAATTAGTATTCATTGTGACACACTCATACTGTATTAGCTCTGCACTTGTGTACATCATATACTCATAAACTGAGCTGCATTGTAAAAATGCATTAACATCAGTGTGCTCAGGTAGGCATGTCTGTAAAAATCAATGGTGGACAGGGCCAGTGGTGCATGAATCTGTCCCACTGCTTACAAACAAATCCTCTTTAATGTTTAAGTCTTATGACATAGGTATCCTTTCTTGAGTCACATCACTTGCCTACAATAACTGTTCTTTGAATAAACTCTTACATTCACACAGACGCACTGACACAGATGGCATATGTATCCTTTCTTGAGTCACGTCAGAGGTGATTAAAGCTTAAAACAAAACAGTTATGAGTCACTAATCAACTCAATAAATGTAGATTGGCTACATCACCTTGCTGAAAATATACACTTCTAGGATAAGGGTCTACAGAATCCACCCCCAAAATTAGGCTTCACAATGAATGTCCTACCAAGCTGATTCTTTGGTCTAGCTCTCAGGCCACCTTCTCAGTACACTGTCTGTACTTCAGTACATTCTAGTGCTCACTTGCCCACAATAACTGTACTTTCAATAAACTTATACATTCAAACAAACACACACACACACACACACACACACACACACACACACACACACACACACACACACACACACATATACACACCAATTTCCAGGGAAGGCTAGTAATACTCCCCAACACTATAGCATTTTCTCTTGGGCCTAGGTAGTAAATTCCCATCAGCCAGGATTACTAGGCTGGAGACCTTCCAATTTCTATTTCAAGCTTGTTAATAAGCCAAATAGTTGTAAACACAAAAATGATAGGATGTAGCCGAGCAATTTGGTTACCATTAAACAGTAAATATAATATGCAAGCAATAATGCCCAACAGGGTGTGCATTAATGTATAATTATACAACGACCCCCCATTAATATTCCAAAACATGCATGCTGATTGGTCAGCGTGCACGTTGTAAATCAAAGACTTATACTAATGGAAAAAGGTCCTGCCACCCGGATTTTTTCCATTAGTATAAGTCTTTTTTTTTTTTTGGACAGCAATGGAGAATGGAAGAGCTCCGTTGCTGTTATCTCGCTATGTTAAATGAGGTTAACATAGCAAGATATCTTAAAAAAAAGCAATGGAGATCTTCCTTTCTCTGTTACTTTTTTTTAAAGCTATCTCGTTATGTTAAACTCTTTTAACATAGCGAAACAAGTTTTTAAAAGCAAAGGAGATCTTCCTTTCTCCGTTGCTTCCACACACACAGTTCTGATGTACTGCGTAAACCAACCATGAAATCGCACTACAACTGAAGAAAGGGCAAAGTTTGCCATGGTGGCCAAGGGGTTCCTTTCACAGGGAAAGGATTTTGGCAGTCCATTCTTTTGGTGTAACATTGTTTCTGTGAAGTAGAGTCGGGTAAGTTGGATTCGATAAAGTGTAATTTCGCTGGGTCAAAGTAAATCCATAATGACATATATTTGAGCTTCAGAGTTCCTTTGGTTTAGCAGCTTTGTAATTTTATAGGAGCAATAATTAAGTTTCTAATTTACAGCCTTAGTTCCCCCTTAATTCGAGGCTTTATCCAGATTTCTTCAGCTGAAAGATGCAGAGGTTTGAAAACCTCTTTACTGCTGCTGCTGCCAGTAGTCATCTCATGCACCCACACACACACACACACACACACACACACACACACACACACACACACACACACACACACACACACACACACACACACATCTCTGCTTCAGAAAAAAATGCATGCTAATGAAAACCCTGTTGTTCTAGCAACTTTCTAAGTTTATAAGAGCAATATTTAAAATCCGTCCCTATTTTCAGCCCTTTGATACCCCATTATTTGTGCCAAAAGGCATACCCCTCAACTGTCTAGATTTTTACAGAATGTCCATATTTTTGGATCATATTTTTGATCTGTTCCTCATAAAAGTTGCATTTTTCTGGCAATTTACTGTGATGATCTGAGGACTGAAGTTACTAGGGTCTATATTATATCATCAAATGCTTAAAAAAGCGAACGCTGATTGATTGACCTAATTTAAGCGAAAGCTTACAATCTCGAACTGTCAGATCAGCGATTTTTTTCCCAGGGGAAAAAAATCGCTGATCCAAAACACATACACACAACACAAGCATACCAAACAAACAGAAATCCACACACATACATCTAAAATCTGATACCTAACCCTACACTAAACTATGCACACACCACTAACTACCTACTTACCTTAACCCAAACCCTAACCCTAAGGTCCGTCACTATCACGCACTCACCTCACCACTCAATCGCACACACATCTAACCCAAGCCCTAGCCCTAACTCACCTAAATCACCCTAACACTCACATCCACACAATCGCACACTTACCTGAATCCGACTGGTAACTTTCCAACATAACACTGAAAATACCGAAGCAACAGAAACGGACAACCAAATTCTTTCCCTAGGAAAAAATTTGAGTTTCTGCTGATTGGATATTTTGCAGTTTCACAAAAATAAGTTCGATCAATCAGCATTCGCTTTTTTAAGCATTTGAGGATATAATATAGACCCAGTTACTAAAAAAATAGCATACATTTGAGTTTCAGACTTCATATCCTTCAGAAAATGTATGTTAAAACAATCCCTGTTGCTCTTACAACTGTGAAGCGGTAGACTCATTTTTCAGTGGGCATTACTTGTACATTAATACCCTACTGGAGAACGCTCATTCTCCAATCAGGGTACTGATGTACTGTAAGCCCATTCTATTATAACAATTAGTAAATAGGCAAGCAAATGAAGAATAGGTTAGGCAATGCAGTTAGATAAATATACAGAGAAATACAAAGTTACACAAGCAAAAAAGAAAATAACCCTTTTGAGCAAATAGATTACAAGAAAGGAAAACATTTGTCTACAGACAGACCCTGGCTAGTTCTGAACTAACAGAATTACTAATCCCTAAACTAGAAATATTTTTATAAAATATTATAGGGAGAGACAAGCACAGAAACAGCTTACATGGTCATACGTTATAAGCACCAAGCTACTTCTTATTTTCCCTTCTTTCTTTCTTCTTTTTTTCTTACTGTTCATTCAGATATTTAACTTGTACATTTTCCATACAGAAACTACAATGCAACTGAGCAGAGTTTCATGCTGAAATAATAATGAATTTGCTTTCCTGGTCTTGCCTAGCCATCTCATTTAGAGACTTTTTAAATGCTATTTTTACAAATCTTTAGCTTCCAAGCCTTGAAATAGCCACAGATTTTGTAGTCAAAGGGCGGAACAATTAGTTTTGTATTCACTGTGGTTCACATTTCACATCCTATGTATCACTCCTGTATTATCCTGCAAAATGCAGTTACAAACTTCAGTTACAAATTCCATATACTTTTTATTCATTGTACAGAGAAAAAGTTATAAGTTCACACTGTTTTATGCCATTGAAAAAAAACATATTGCAGATTAAATCAATGGTTTTCTATTGCATGTTTTACAAGGTTTGAGTGCTGTTTACATACCCATTATAGTATAACTCAAAACACAGAGGCAGAGTTACTTTCAGTTATCACACTGTCCATACTGGCTTATAGCTATACTGTTTGGTATTCATATAATATGCCATGGTGGACTCCTTTTTCAAGTTTCACAGTACCACCATAATAATTACTAAAACATAAATCATATATAAGATATAAACTGCTATAACAAAGCAACCAGGCAGTCCACAAACAGTTGAAAAACGTAAAGAAAGGTGTTTTATTGCAGATATAAATTGATGAGCGCTTTTACTAAGCAGCTTCTTCAGATCAAAACACATTTCAAATAGTCCCAACTGCTTATATAAAATTTCAAATATTCTGAGCCAATCACAAAAAAAATCTGATTAATTAATTCTACTTAAAGCAACATCAAGATAAAACATTTACATATGACAAATAATAAAATCCCCTTGTACATAAAAAAGAAAACTTCCAAGCCTTACCAATACACAATAATTATCACATTATCACATAAATTATGTATATGCTTATAAAATACATAGAAAGCATAATTAAAATATATATACATACATAATGTGTACAAATTCATATTGACTCATATTACTTAATATTTCTATGCTTTCTCAGTAAGGGTTTAATTGAGGCCCTTTCATTAAGCCCACTGCCTCTATCTGCTCTAAGAATAATTATCCAGTTGTTTTCCCTATACTCTGTATGATTCCTGATGTCACCTTCACGAGCACTTGGGACAATAACCTCAAGTGCTCTGAAAGTGAAAAAATGTGTACCTCCACATCGAGTCACATGCTTGGCCAGGACATTATGATCAGAATGTTTTCTGATATGATAGACATGTTCCCTGATCCTATCCCTGAATGTTCTGTTGGTTTTCCCAACATAAAATGATTGGCAGACTTGGCATTCAGCTAAGTATACTAAGTTGGAGGTTTTGCATGTGGCATCAGCACATAATATAAATTCCTTGTGGAGATCAGGATGAACAAACTTATTAGAAGTGTTAATATAGCTGCAAAAATTGCAGCTCCCACAGGGATATGTAGGGCCTCTGTTATTACTATTACATTCCCTTGTATTATGCTGATAGCATAAAAGTCTCAAGTTCTTCCTATTCTTGTACACAAAGCACCAACTATCTTTTTTATATCTTCGTCCAATTGTAAAATGGACCAATTCTTACAAAATATTTCAGCTATCTGTTTATTGCCTGAAGTATAAAACAACGGGACCTTAATAGAAGTATACATATCCAAATGACTATTGTATGTATTCTCCTTTATTGGATCAAAATATGGTGCTGCTGTGCCTTCACATAATCATCGGGCAACCTATGTTCATAAAGTAATATGAGTCAATATCATGTATACTATTAAGAATCTCATTCTCCCTATACCCTCTGACTAAAAGTCTATTTTTTAATTTATTCATTTCTTCAAAAATGCATTCATCAGATGGATTCAATCTGGATGCCCGTACACCCTGGCCTCTAATTAAGTTCCTAAAAATATGCCCAGGATGCATACTGGTTCTAAATAAAAGAGAGTTCCGATAACATGATTTCCGAAAGTCCCCTGTATTGATAAGACCATTTTCTAGTTTTTAAATGTATAGGTCTAAATACTCAATACGTGAGGAAGACCAATTCATAGTGAATTTCAGGAAATGACTTAATTTATTCATCTTTTGATGAAACATATCCAAATCATAGGTACTTCCCCTCCATAACAAAAAGAGGTCATTGACAAACCGTCGATAAAAAATAACAAGCGTTCTAAACTCCTCTGTGCCAAAAAGTATGATTTCTTCCCAATGTGCCAAGAACATATTTGCATAACTATTGGCATATGGGGTACCCATGGCCACACCATCTCGCTGAATGAATAAACTGCCATTGAAAATGAACAAATTATTTTCTAGGACTAATTCTATAAAGTTTGTAATCAAGTCTATTTGTACCAATGAAAAGTTACTGTGTGACAAAAGATATTCATGTACATACTAGACTCCTAAATCATTAGGAATCACAGTGAAAAGTGATTGTACGTCTAGAGTAACTAGCAATAACTCCTGTAATTCATCCTCATCTTTCAAGCATTCATAAAGCTTAATCAGAAAATGTTTTGAATCCCTGAGAACAAATTTATTTTCATTAATAACTGGTCTGAGATGTTTCTCTATATAAACAGAAATATGTTCAGTGACCCATCCACCTCCCGCCACAATTGGTCTCATGGGTGGGTCAAACGGATTTTTATGAACCTTCGGCAATCTCATATATAGTTATAAAATATATTATTTTTTGTCGTATAACAAAAATATTCCATGCAAGTTTGTAAGCTGTACTGTAATATACTCATACCTGACACATGAAGTTGTTCAAGGGGAGAAAGAGAAAAAATATAAGGTTGCATGCACCATACAAAACCAGGGGGGGGGGTGGCTTAAGCAAGGAAGGCAACAAATAGTTTTTTTTTTTTGCTTGTTCCATTTGTTAGGGGGCTGTGTCACCCTTAATTTCCCCCATAATTCCCCCATAATTTAAGAAAGGAGGGTTGGGCAAGTTCAGTTGGACAGCAGCGCTCCACCTCCCTTATGAATGGACCTAATGAAAAAAAACCTTAAAAATCTGTTTGGATGTTACAATGGCAACGCCTGCCAAACTATGCAACCACTGTAACAGTGCAGTTATGAATTCAATTGTTCTACAATGACTAAACCTCATGCGGCTCTTTTTTCAGCCTAAAACAAAAACTGCTCACATTTATAGTAGTAATGCATCACAGCTACAGTGACCAGAAGAAGCAAATACAATTCACTTAAGTTTCATGTACTTGGTCATTGTGATTCATGTCACAAGTCTTCATGGCTGCCCACTGAACTGCTTGCATATAGTACTCTCCATAATGTCATTTAAAAGCCTAGAATTTGTATACAGGTAAGTATATGTTCAGAAGTCACATCTGGAGGCAACACATGGATATTTACATTGCAAATCTGTTTACATATTTCTTATTTATTGCTAGTTCTGTAGTCCACTAACTTGATTAGAGCAAGTTACCTTCTTCTAAGTTACTTTTGAATTTAGACCATGGCTTTCCCCGCATAGGCTTCATAGCTTACATCTCTGACACTTGGGATGGTAAGGTGTACCATCTAAAAACATTCAGTAAACAGACCTTTCTCTGAAATTCTTTATGAAGTCTATCACTCGCTTCTCAGATTTATGTTGTATCACTGACTTTAATGTCCTCTCAAACAGACTATTGTACCTGTCTCACATTTTAAGGATTAGAGATATTTAACTCCATTTATACAAAAGTATTAGAAGTGAACACCCAAATAAGTGGTACGAATCAGTTATTTTTACACCATGATTTTGCAGGGTGCACTCTCTCTCTCTCTCTCTGTCTCTCTCTCTATGTCCCTTCATGCCTCCTTCCTTCCTCCTTCCTTATTGCTGCAGCTCATATAGCAATGCAGGCAGCATTCAGCACTGATATTGTGATTGTGGTTCCCCTTTTATAACATCAATTTCCCATAACAGCGAGACAAGAACATTGAAAGTTCAAAAGAGCGAACTCCCGGAACGGTGAATTTTGCCTCCGGGAAACTAACCACTTGTCCACTACTGACGACCTTTGCCCTTTTCTTCTCCACTGTAGTGCAGTCTCAGAGTTGGAATATTTAAGTAGCGGGTGGGTTTCATTTTTTATTTATTTATTTTTTTGTATTGTCAGTAGTGGCCAAGTGGTTAGTTTTCTGGAGGCGAAATTCACCATTCCGGGAATTCACTCTTTTGCACCTTTGATATTGTGGTCTTGCTGTTATGCGAGTCGACGTTATGGGAAATTGATGATATAAAGTAGAACCTTGATTACACTACAACAGAAATGATGACCTCTGTGACAATTTCTCAGTCTTTTTCTCCTTGTCATTGCCAGTCATAGAATTTTTCAAAAGTAACCAGTTATTTGCAGGAAGTTGCATTGAAGTCCTGTGCACTAGGTTTATTTTTCAGCACATTTGAAACTTATTGTGCTTGTAGTCATTGTACATAAGGCAGGGAAAGTATCTCTTCATCCTGTGCTATTCTCAGGAGGATGAAGGCAACTTCAATCCCCTAGTATCCACCTTTTTTCACCTGAAACAAAAACACAAAGAAATAGCCATTGAACTGTAACAGCAGATTGATCTGCTTGAATAAAGAAGAATGTTTATAAACTGCTGGCAAATGAGAAGAGCAAGGAATGATGGAAAAGCACAGTAGTTTGTGGTGATGTGCAGAGGAATGTTCCTATGCTGAGATAATGCTGTAAGTGGTAAGGGATTGTAAACCTGAATTACCCATTCACTTTCGTTTCTGTGAGCCATTAAACAATATTCATGACCACAAAAATAATTGAATATATTGTACAGCACACCAGTCAGGATTTTTGGTGAAACAAAGACTTATTACTTAGCCTTGAACTTAATAGCAAGTTCCTCTCTTAATCATTATGATAATGGTGAAGTAAGCTGCACTGGAAATCCACGTATTTCAAAGTCAAAAGATTAGCTAGTCTTTATATGCTTAGAATAAGAGTTAATACAAATTTACTTATGAGTGTAGGTGTTTTAAGCACAAGCAGAAGCTGAAGGACCTAATGTTTTGAAGCTGAACAATAAACTGTGCAACTAAATGTAATTTCCTCTCCATACAATGTAAAGCAGTGTTGTAGCACAGACAGTACACTAAATGCCAGTTCCATGTTATTGGAGCGTTAGAACAGGTAGAATAAAGAGCATCTGATCTTCACTTTTTATGATAACAGAGGTAATCCTGAGGGCTGGAGTGAAGTTTGGTATCCCATCTGTGATCCAGAGGGTGACAGGACTAACAAGAAACAGAGTATAAAGGATAAGTCCAAAAAAAATCACTTCAGCTGGCAGATCTAGGAGACTCTTTGATACTTTCCCTATGGGAGGAATAAAGACACCTTATTGAAGTTTCTAGTAGTTTGTTCAGTTAAGGAGGTAAGTTAAGGAGGTAGATGGACAAGTGTTCTTGTTCAGAACTAACAAGTGATGAAGATACACAAAGGATGGTGTAAGAAACCCCCATATTAGTATGGAAAAGATCCACTATGTTGTTCCACCTAGTGAGTACTCTGACTAATTCCTCCAGGCTATTTGTTTTGTCAAAGACCAGTTATCTCTGTGCTTGTGCACCAGTCATGGTGTAGGTTTTCCAGTCTACAGACTGGTAGTTTAGATCATCCAAGAAAATGGTATTGGGCTTAAAACTGAGCAAGTCTAATTTCCGTAGACAGGCATTGTGGCTTTCTTTGGTCATATGGGGAGTTCTATAGTTAGCTAATCTATGTTACAGAACCTTTCTGGTGGTTACATGAACATGAAGAAGCTCTAGTGCATCATCCTGATTTACCAGCCATGATGTGAATCTCTTCTGGTTGAGGATTGCAACACTTCCACTGTTTTCCCCTGCTGTGCAGTAGCTTTTCTAAGCTTATGGAAAGTGTTATAGCCCTGCAGAGCTGGAGTGTTTACTGCCATTTTAAGCCATGTCTCAGTCACTGCACAGACGTCTGCATACTCCAGGGTAAGAAGGGCTTTTAGGAAGTTAATAGCTTCATAGATTCAGAGATTAGTACTAGGGTAACTGCCCTTGTGGGCCATTTTAAGCCTAGTCAATTATCCCATGTGAGAATCAAACCCTGCACCTTGTATCTGCAATGCAAGCACATTAACCATTATGCCAACTTTACAGGCTCCTAGGATTGATCAGTAGTAACAACTTAATTTATTCCTTTGCTTGGTTCATTATGTTGGTAGGTTTATCATGTTGGCTTTGTCTAAAAAGGATACTATGGGGTGGACAGTGTCTTTGCCAATAATCAAAACTCTAGAGGGAACAGATGCAGGCCATGATTAGTGAAGCAGCATAGTTTGTCGATCATATACTCCCAGGCTGACAAATATTAGATTCCCTTCAAATAATACCAAAAACTAATCCAACTATTGAAGTCAACTATTTTTTGCTAATATAATTGGCAAAGGTAGAATGTTGCTCAGTACAAGACAAATACATGCCCAGGGCATATAGTATGACAGATCCATTATGTGACTTTCTTCATATTGTTTTGGGAGGTACATCTTAAGTCGTTGACACTCATAAATGCTGTGACAGACTCATACTGGTACTTGTTGTCCAAGGACTTGAGTACATGTGTGACCTGACAGATTCTGACTCCAGACAAGCAGCTAACCATCACTCTTTCCAGGATCAGGATCATAGGAAGTTGCTAGGCCCTTATAAGCCTAGCCAAGAGTTTAGCTCATGTTTAGACAAGTCAGCACCCAAAGCCCCTGTCCAGCAGGGACACAGGTGGAATCCCAGGGGTGTATTTTTTGTTCCCATTCCAGTTATCCAGGTTGCGCTTCAAAAGGGATAATGAGGTACTCTGCTTGATGTGGAGAGGGAGTCTATTCCACAGATGGGGGAGTCTCTGGGACACAAATCTGTCCTGCCAACAAGTCCTATTGATGTCACAGACCAGGCTGAGCTCGCACGTGCGGGTTACTTGAGTGGAGCTTGACTTGTGGATATGCAGCAGTCCCATCAAGGCGGGGTCTGAGATTGCTTTGTATGCTACATAGAGGTCACCTTTGAGAAGTCTGTATGAAACTGAGTAGAGGGACAGGGCTTTTAGCCTATCTGTGTGGGGTAGATGTTTGAGGCTCTGAATTCTCCTGGTGAGGAACCTCTGTGGTCTCTCCAGCTACTGCATGTGCTTTGTGAGGTACTTGCTGAAGGGGGGCATTGTACTCAATAATTGGCCTTGTAAGGGAAGAATAAAGGGATGTTATGACCTCCTTGTCCCTGGATGACATACCCTTACTTTTGAGGTGGACCATGTAGAAAGCTTTCTGTACAACGGAAGCAACGTGGTAGTCAAATGTTAGATTACTATCAACCTGAGTGCCCAAACATTACGACTGATTGCGTGCTTAAGACATTATTAATGTGACAATATGTGGGGATGTCACTCCCCACAAAGGGGATGATGATGCATTTTTTTGGCATTCGGCTTGAGGCCATGTTTCTGGCACCAGTCATTTGTTTGGGTGAGACCCTCTTGGAGGACGTCCACATCACTTGGTGAACTGATGACCGCACCCAGCTTGCAGTCATCTCCAAACTTGGTCAGCCATAGACCACTAGTTTTGGCCTGCACCTCAGAGAAGTATATCCCGAATAATAGATGCCCCAAGACCGATCCCTGGGGTACACTGCTCATTACAGGTCTACTGCTTAAGGTGGCCTCCCCTAT
This sequence comes from Protopterus annectens, assembly GCF_019279795.1. Lineage (NCBI taxonomy): Eukaryota > Metazoa > Chordata > Ceratodontiformes > Protopteridae > Protopterus > Protopterus annectens. The sequence goes on along the minus strand of NC_056728.1, from coordinate 1,107,023,336 downwards.
TTTTATTAGGTGGGTTCTATCAGTGAGCCAGTTTGCTACCCATCTGATAACATATGGATTGATGCCTAGTTGAGAATGTTTATCTATTATGCCCGCGTGGGGAATAGTGTCAAAGGCTTTGACCAGGTGAAGGTAGGCGGTGTGTACCATCTTCCCCACGTCCATAGCTTTGGTGACTGTCTCAAAGAAGTCAACCAGATTTAACAGACATGACCTCCTCTTGTCAAAGCCAAACTGTGTGGGGTCGAGCGTTTGGAGGTTGGCAAATAACCTGTTAATGAGGTCCATGATAATCTGTTCCATGGCCTTATATATCAGGGTAGTTAGGCTGATGGGTCTATAATTTCCTGGATCGGTGGACACTCCACCTTTGTGTAAAGGGATGACAGTGGCTGTTCTCCACTCAGCTGGGACAAAGCCAGTACTCAGGCTTTGGTTGAATAGGATGGTGCCCAATGGTGCTGTAAATTCATGCCTGATTTCATGTAGGATGCAGCCTGGGATGTTATCTGGTCCCATGGAGGCTGTATTTTTTGCCTTTGAGATAGCAGTGATGACCTGTTCCCTAGAGATAAGGAGAGGGGGGTAGGTACTGGGGATGTCCTGATTTACTGATGGGGGGGACAGAGGGGTGAAGTTTGGTAAGCTTGGTAAGAGGTACAGCTGTATCTTTAACCTTACTATAGTAGTTTGTGCTTTTAAACCTCATGGTTTTCCATATGATGGGCAGTACAAATTTTTAAGCAAAATCAGATGCAGCTAAGCGTTTTATACAGTCTAGCCACTTAGTACATTCTTAACAAAATATATCCTAATATTTGCTCCAATGTGTAAATGAGGCAGTATACAAAAGAAGTATATATAACCTACAAAATAATTCTGAAAATGTGTTAAATGTCTTCTGAGTTAATCATTTTCCATTTATTACAAATAACATATTTTCCTAGCTATCACCAGTAAAAATTACCATTTTCTGTTGAAAGTAGGTTCATAGACAGTTGCTAGGAATGTGGCCCTGGAGACTGTTGAGCTTAGTCCAGTTTCCCAGTTGTCCTACAGCACTGTCTGTATACACAGCAAATGTGGTAAGATCAACAGTTAACTTAAACAACATGGCTAGTATCATAGCAGAACAGAGGACATAAAATAAAGGTTTACAAACACAGGACGTTCAGTGTGCTGTGCAACACATTGCATTATATTCTGCCACAGTCATCATAATGAACCTCATTAATTCTTTGTGTGTCATACTCTAGTCATCTGGTCATTCTGCTCTCATTACATGGATAATTAGCATGATGCCTACATGCTGTTAGATGTACACTGGAGTTCTCTTTTCAGTCCTGTCCACTTTGAAAAGCATGTAACCGTCCTCCTTACTTCATTGCTCCTGATATGTTTCCACACTTACATTACCTGCACTCTGTTCTACTTCACAAATTTATAGCAACTAGGAATACCTAAGGAAGGTCTAATTTATTTAACTTATTTTACTATTAATTTATAATGAGGAGATGTTTACCATACAACATGCAATGTATTGTACTATGTGTCCTCCGATATTAGTCTTTCTATAAGTGAAATCCAAGTATTAACACACATATTTTCTATGATGAATACACCCTAGACCTCTTCTGTAATAGGTCTCTGACTGATCTGGACTACCTGATCAAAATACTGTAGCTCTGTCTTGCTTTTCCCCCAGACAAAAACATAAGTGTCTACCATTATGCAAAGTATGATGGCTCCTTAGTGCTTAACCAGCAGCAGTCTTGTCTTGTTCCCTAATATACAGGTCATTTACTGCACAATGTTGTGTGTCGTATGCATGACTACATATCTATGTAGATTACTTCATACATCAGCAATCTCACAGCTCTCATTAGTTATCTCACAGTATTCAACATGATGCAGAAATGGAGGATTTGCCATTCATGGATGAAAACATTTTAAATGCAATGTCTTCAGTACCAGGGCGGGCCCTGCCCTGCTGTCTTACATCACCATTTCCTCCTGCCTAACCAGTTCTGCAGCTCTTACTCTCATAATCTACTTTTGCTGTTCACTAGTTATATGGTCAGTGCATGATCGGGGATGCAAACCAGTGAACTTTCTGCTTGTGTTATGTTTTATGTTTGCTTGCGCATAAGATTCATTTGCTATCTCGCATGTACCGTACAGTGTTTCTATTACCCATATGTATATACATTCATGCTATTATTTCATTAGTGGAACCTAGGCTATGGCAAAGGGGTATTTAGGGGCCAAGCTATTTATTTGATGGTGAAAAAACAAAATAAAAATTGGTTGAATAGCTAAATAATAACTGGAAATACTTTATGCTACCATATGACACTTTAAGGATAATTAGCTCCCTTTCCAGTTTGAATTAAAGAGGTCACCTGTCTGCTAGTGCCTCAGTCATTTGACGTTTGTTATGAGATTTGATGAACTGGCAGTCTAAGTCAACTGATAACAAAGCTTAAAGGAACAGTCTGTTCAAACGCTGAACGATGCTGCTGCTAGAAAGATGTCCAGATGCATGAACTCACTGAGACATGTACATGGCTACGTACACACCACTGAACATTTTTTGCATTCAGGAAGTAACCTTACATGATACTGCTGGTCCTCCAACATGAAGACATGCAGCACCATGAAGGGCTGACCCTTGGGCATGCACGATGGTAATGAGCCATTCATCTGGAGAGGGACATACTGATTAGCCATGTGTTCTCTCTCCCCCAGTACCTCTCTCAGGAAGCCATCTATATGGCTGAGTAATTCAAGAAAGCACTAGGCTGTGTAGATCAGCATGGCCATCCCCATCACAATGCTGAAGCAAGCATAGCCAAAAGGCCATGTTCAACATGAAGATGAACATGGTTGGGGACACCACAAGACACCAGGACTTACTGTAAAAGTGCCACAAGAGCACCATCATTAAAATAGGGATGGGTGTACCGGAAACACTGGCCACCTGGGAAAATAATGTTAAACGATTAAAAGTGCCGTATCAGCACTTCCTTTACTATGGGAACTGAGGGGGAGGGGGCCTTACTGGCAACAACATTAATACAGGAATGGGGGAATACATTAGACACCAGAAAAAAGTGCCCAAAGACTCAGAAGGACTGGGATGGGGGGGGGGGGGACTGGGCACATATTGACACAACTGTAGTACAGGTATTGGGATGGGGGAACCAGTAGACTACCAGCAAACATATTGCCATGATGGCACCACTATTACTATGGGGATCAGAGTGTGGGTGAATAACTGAACACTGAGAATGATTGTCTAAAGTGTTGTAATGGCACCAATGTTACTATGGGGATCAGAGGGGACAAACCACTAGACACCAGGGCTTACACTTAAATGCCATAATGTCATCAACGTTAGTACAGGGCTCGAGGGTAGGGGGAATCACTACACTAGCAGGGATGACTCTTTAACCGTAAAAAAACCTACATTGGAACAGTGATCTGAGGGTGGGGAGATACACTAGATTACCAGGGTTGACTCTTGTAAAGGGCTGTTTTAGCACTAAAGCATTCCACTGGTGGGGGGACTACAGGATGGTAGAAGTAGGTACCATAGTGTGTGTGTGCATATACATGCCGGATTCCATGGCCTACATGAAAAGCAGGGTACTACAGGGACATGCAGATCAACCATAGTTTACACATCATGGTAGTACCTGCAATTTAGAAAACATGCAAATTAGCTGATAAAAAGATCCAGTCTCATTGTGACAAACATGTTCCTGAATTACATTTTGGCATGTGTTGCTGGATTAGCCTTATGGCACACACTAGGTCCTTTAATGAATTCCCTGGCAAGTTTTTCACAGTGTATACAAATTTACAAATAATACATGCTACGAGAAACTACTTATATAAAGATTCCCTTCTGTGTAATGAAGACATCCATGCACAATCATCTTCCAAACCAAGTTCTCCATGTTTACATTGACAAACAGAAAAAATCCAAGGATCCACTTATATAGGTACAAAATCCAAGGGTCCATTTTAATTAGGGAAAAATCAGCATGTTATGCTTTTGCACACATTTGCTGTAGATTTTGTGTGTGTGTGTGTGTGTGTGTGTGTGTGTGTGTGTGTGTGTGTGTGTGTGTGTGTGTGTGTGTGTGTGTGTGTGTGTGTGTGCTCTTTTTTTGTGCTGGTAGACATTTTTGGGCTGACAGCACAAGGTACTACAAAAGCTCAGTTTAATCTCATCTCATGGACAGTATCATCTGTCCTACTGAAGCCACCAAAATGCTTGCACTCTGCTGCAGACAACTAACATGTATTAAAGAAAATTATTTAAATTCTACACCTATGCAGCACTTCGGCTTTCATTCAAAAGAGACATTAAAAACTGCATTTACTGGTAACAGTGTCAAATATTCTGTAACATAATGCCAAAGGAAATGCTGTAACTCTGTCACCTGTCTGTTACAGCTTTTAGCAAATACAAAGGTTAATGGATACAAATTCCCAAACTAAATCAAAAGAGATGATCTGTGAGAGCTGTGCTGATACTGAAGTGCAAATGCCGCTGACTTTTTCTCTTCAAAATTTAACTAGAGTATCAGCGGTTTCACCTGCCTTGAAAATCTTTCCTTTTACACTTGTCAAACCCCAAGTGATGCCAAGGACTGGAAAACACCCATCTAATGTTCTATACCTAGTCAACAGATATAAATGTATACTTTGTGATTCCATATGCTGTCACACTTGAATCTTCAGTGTTGCTGTTTGCAGTCAGACTATGTTGCAGCAGGTGCACCTCCAGTACTTACATCATGTGCGTTACAGTTTCATTCTTCAGGTATGCTGTCACACTTGAATCTTCAGTGTTGCTGTTTGCAGTCAGACTATGTTGCAGCAGGTGCACCTCCAGTACTTACATCATGTGCGTTACAGTTTCATTCTTCAGTAGAAGGTATGCTGTCACACTTGAATCTTCGGTGTTGCTGTTTGCAGTCAGACTATGTTGCAGCAGGTGCACCTCCAGTACTTACATCATGTGTGTTACAGTTGCATTCTTCAGTAGAAGGTATGCTGTCACACTTGAATCTTCGGTGTTGCTGTTTCCAGTCAGACTATGTTGCAGCAGGTGCACCTCCAGTACTTACATCATGTGCGTTAAAGTTGCATTCTTTAGTAGAAGGCCATTTCTGGTCATGTGTATACCGCTGCTTCAGCTGGTTTGCATGTCTTTGCATAGTACAGACTACCTGCTGTGAGCAACAACAACATCAGCTGCAGAAAGGCATCAAAGTACTACAAAGACTCTGAACTGAGTGCTAGCTTTAAAACTCACAAAGAATATGCTTAATAAGTAAGCTGAGAGGGTATGTTCACTCAGCTGGTGAAGTGCTAGATTTGAATCTGACCTTTTTGTCTTATATTTATATTTAATAAGAGAAAAACAAGAGGAAAAAAGCCTTATAATTTAGCAGTATGGATGTTTATTTTAAATATTTATTTATTTATTTATTTATTTTTTTTATTTATTTTACATTTGTTGACCGGGATAGTCCGACTGGATGCATGTCCATTTTCAGAGGAGACCCTGGGAGAAAAGCTCCAAACTTACAAACAGATAAAGACAAGCAAATTATTGTATATGTCTAAGCATATAGTATCAAGGTACAAGTTACAGTCTCACATTTCAAGATGATGAAGAATACAGTTTAAAAGCAAAAATATATGCATACATGTTACAGTTTCTTTTGTCAGACCTAAATGTGCAGCTATATACAAAGTATGTACACACAAGATACAGTTTCATTTTCAAACCTTTAATGAAGAGGTAGGTAGCTGAGTTTAATAATTGCAGGGACAGAATGGTAGATGAGGTTTTAGTCAGTGTTAGAGCAGGGACATTGATATGGAACTTTGGAATATTCCTTCCCCTAATCCATGCATTTAGATTTGCCATTTCAGGGTACTATTACCACTGTATGTTATTACCTTCTAGAAATGTCCCTTATTTTAACTGTTTGCTTGTGATACAAAAATAATATTCTGTTAATGTGCTTGGCAGTTTAGGAGGATCTACATTATAAACTTGAAACATCATTGGCTCAAGTTTCACCACTGTGCTGCCACTTATTCATAGGTTCATACTTGTGTACTAGGCTAATGGCCCTGGAGCCTTTACAAGCCAAGCCTAAAAAAGTGCCCTGGCATCATGACACCTGACATTAGTGCCCAGTACCTCTATCAAGTAGAGCCACTGGAGTGATCCCCGGGGTGAACTTTCTATTACCCATCCACTCATCAATATTTCTCTTGAAGAGGGACAGCGAGGTGCTCTGCTTGACATGTATGGGAAGTCTATTCCATAGCATGGGCAGTCTCTGGATGAGGAACCTGTCCCTCCAGCATGTTCTGTAGATTGTTGTAATGAGGCTGAGGTCTCTGGAGCATATGGTGTGGAGGGATTGGGATTTCTTTAGATGGAGCATTTCTAACAGAGCTGGGTCAGACATGGCTTTGTAAGTCAAGCAGAGATCACCTCTAAGTAGGCGATATGAGACAGAGAATAGCTGGAGTCTTTTGAGTCTGTCCATGTAGGACATGTGCTTAATGCCTAGGATCCTCTTCGTGAGGTACTTCTGTGACCTCTCCAGCTCTTGCAGGTGTCTGTTGAGGTACATGCCAAATGGGGCATTATACTCAATGATTGGCCTAATGAGGGAAGAGTAGAGAGAGATGATGACTTCTTTCTTCCTGGATGCAAAACCCTTGGTAATGAGATGTGCCACATAGAAGGACTTTCTGACCACAGTGGCAATATGGTGGTCGAAGGAGAGGTTGCTGTCAACCTGCATCCCCAGATCTCTCATAACACCTTCAGTCTTCAGTGGGCTCCCATCGATGTGGTAATTAGTGGGAACTGAGTTTTTACCAAAGGGGATGATGATGATGCATTTTTTAACATTAAGCTTAAGGCCATGGTTTTGGCACGAATCATTGGTCTCAGTGAAGCCTTTCTGTAGGATGTCTGCATCACATGGGAAGTTAATAATGGCTCCTAGCTTGCAGTTGTCTGTGAACTTGGTCAGCCAGTGTGTTGGCTTGGACTTCTGAGAAGTAGATGCCGAACAGGAGAGATACCTAGTTTGGTGAGTTTATCAATAATTCCTGAGTGAGGAATGGTATCAAAGGCCTTGGCCAGATTGAGGTAGGCTGTATGCACTGCCTTACCTTCATCCACAGCTCTGGTGACTGACTCAAGGAAGTCAACCAGGTTGAGCAGGCATGATCTCCCTTTCACAAAGCCAAATTGCATGGGGTCTACAGTTTGGAGATTTCCTATATCTTTGTTAATCAGGTCCTTGATGATGTGCTCCATAGCTTTACATATCAGACTCAACAGGCTAATTCCCAGGATCTGTAGTCGCTTCCCCTTTATGGAGAGGGATGACTGTAGCAGTGCACCAATCAGTAGGGGCAAAGCCTAAGGTGAGGCTGTGACTGACCAGAACACACAGATGTGGTGCCAGTTCGCTTTGCAGTTCATGTAGAATACAGCCAGGGATATTATTGGGTTACATGGAGGCTGTATTCTTGGCCTTGGACAATGCAGCTTTAACTTGGGCTGCAGTAATTCTGGGTGCCTGGCATTCTTCCAGTATTGTGATTGGTCCTTTGGGGGGGGGAAGGGGTAAAGTTGGCACTGAATCTGTTGGCCAATATGTTGACTATATCTGTTGGCTCAGTATAGGAAGTACCATTGTGCAGTAACTCAAAGCAAATCTGGGTATTGCCGTGGAGGTTCTTGATATAACTATAGAAAGCTTTGTGATTGTTTTTAGTGTCTGCTGCAATTCTGCCTTCATTGCTGGCTTTGGAGGATTTGATGAGGGATCTCAACTTTTTGTTAAGGCTAATAAGGGAGTTTTTCCAGTCTTGGGACGTCACCATTTTCTGAAACAGTTTCTTCCTTCTGTTGTAGAGTTTATTAATGGCAGGGGACCACCAGATTGGCTTCCTTTTTTTGGAGGAGAGCGTCTTGATTCTGTTGGGTATGGCTAGTTCCATGCTTTTATGTACATGTTCGTACTGTGCATCGGTGTATGATTCGGCAGTCATGCAGCTATTTTCTATTGGCATGGGTGCCGTGAAGTTAGCCACCTCTGTTTTTAGGAGCCCAGAGTCAGCTTTGGAGAAGTTTTTCAAGGTGGTTACCTTTGCTGGGAGTGTGGGCGAGATGTGTATTTCCATGGTGATTAGTTTATGGTCGGATTTGACCAGGGAGGGATTGACTATTGCTGTAGAGCAATGATCGCCCATGTTAGTAATAACCAGATTAAAGATAGAAAAAACCAAAGGCAACTCCCAGTAAAAAAGACCAATAACCAAAAAGCAGCAACTCTGGGAACAAACAAATGGAGTTGACTGTATCAGTCTAAGTTATACTCTGGCTTTGGATCCGTTTTTATGCTTGGCTTCGTACACTAACTTAGACTGATACAGTCAACTCCATTTGTTTGTTCCCAGAGTTGCTGCTTTTTGGTTATTGAACCAGATTAAAGATGTTGCTTCCTCTAGTGGTGGTCAGAAGGAGCTGGTCCAGGGCATTTGAACTGATGAATTCCAGGAAACACTGGCCCAGTTTATTGGTGCTTGAATAGTTTTCCCAGTTGATGGAGGGGCAGTTGAAATCTCCTAGTATGAGAGTGTTGGGTTAGACCTTGATAGATTCCAGGGTGCTTAGGAATGTGGAGTGACAGTCTATGGACATGGTTGGGGACCTATAGCATCCTATGAACTGGATCACTGTCTTACCCAATGTTAGTTGTACCTGAAGTATCTCAGATGCATTATGCTGGGCTACTAGTCTGGAGATCTGCATATCCTTTATGAATATGGAGACAACACTACTTTTGAAGCTTCGGTCCATGTTTCGAGGGCGAACGGTGTGGAATGATTAATAGCCTGGTAGCGCAGGGGTGCTTTCTGCCACTTTAAACCAGGTCTCCATTACAGCAGAAATGTCGATGTTCTCCATTCTGAGGAGTGGTTTGAGCAAGTGGATCTTGAGATTTAGACTTCTAGCATTGAGCAGCATGACCCTCAGAGTGCATTTATTTATATCTGTTAGAGTGGTAATTTGGTCTTTGGAACACCACCTAAAAAGGCACTATAGTGGTGGCAAGAGCCTTAGCCAGTACCCAGAAACCCAGGGGTGACAGATGCAGGCCATCTCTGGCAAAGCATCGAGGTCTGTCAATCATGCCATCCCAAGCAGATAGATACTGCATCCCCTTAGAATGACACCAGAAACTTAGCCAATTGTTGAAGTCAATCATTCAACGTACTGTATACCTGCAATCAGCACCAAGTTTAGAAAAGTGTTTTTTGCATGGTGGCAAGTTCTCCTCCACCCCCAACACAGGGGAGCTATGCCCACACCCCATGGACCATAACTGTGCTACCACTGAGGTCTAACAAACTCAGGTAACATACAGTTAGACAAAGTCTGTCCTCTCAACTGTCCAGATTTTCGCAGAATGTCTAGACTTTTGCCTCATACTTTTGGTCTGTTCATCATAAAATTTGTATTTTTAGCCAATCACTGAGGACTGAAGTCACTAAACAATGACATAAATGTGAGTTTCATAAAATAAAGATTACATTTTTTTCCCCTCAGGTTGGATTGAGGTAAAGTGTGAAAGTCTGTTATTCCAACAACTTTCTAAATCTTATAAGAGCAATTATTAAAACATGTCCCTGTTTTTGGGCCTTTGTCCCCCCATTGTTTTTGGCTTAGTCCAGATTTCTTGCATTAAGAGGTTGAGAGGTACGATTAGACAAATATTCATTTGTGAGCAAAGAAATCGTGAGTAGCTGAACAGCAAGTAAAAAATAACTAGTTTAACATGACAAACACTAAGGCAAATGACAGTCTTGATTTAATTTCAGTGCTGCACTCTGAAGTCAGTACTAAACATTACTGTGACACTGTAATATTCAATGAAATGCAAGAGTATGGAGTATGCTGACATGGAATCTTTCCTTCACCCCTTTGCCCCAGTCACTTCCCTTCCATACCTAGGCATAATACTCAAGAACACTGGAGTGCCGAGTCAGCTTCCAGCCTTTGAGACAGTGATGGGTGCCCACCTATTACTGGGTAATATTCAATATAATGGCCCTCGTCTCTTTTTTACCCTACCCTACTTTCAACCACAAGACAGTTGTTATCAACTCATACCTACTGCATATGTATCTGCACTCTGAGTACTTACCCCCCCCCCCAACAAAGATTAGCTTTCTGACTTGAGGTGGCTGGAAGATATGTATGGAGTAATATGCAACAACAATGGTGCAGTAGGACTACCAGCTCGTTGTATGTTGGAAGGGCAATCAAGGGTGAAGTTTAGGTGGGTTTGTGCTCAACCTGGATTATATGTATGTGTGCTGTTTCTGCTCTTTCTTCTTCTTTATCTCCTCCTCCCTCTTCTTTTTTATTTTTATAATGTTTTGATAGCCACTGCATGTGTTTTCCATCAGCCATTTGCCAGAGTATCTCAGTCATTCACTTTATCTTCCTTAGTAACTGTCTAACTTAGCCCTTCAGTTTAGGGCACTGCAGGTGAAGAAATGCTTACTGTAAACACTCAGGGGACGTATGCAGGCAGACGATGAGTGTGTCCTAGGACAGTGCCTTCCTGACATTTGCAGTGGGAGTGCCCCACCCTTTCTCACTGAGCTGCCAATATAGAATAGTGCAGAATTTTCTAGTTGTTGATTTCTTTTTTATTCTGTGCACACACACACACACACACACACACACACACACACACACACACATATATATATATATAATTGACATGAAGTAGTACTTTTTGATGTGATTGAGACTTAATTACCAGCCATACTCAAGGAGGACAGTTGATAAGTGTTGTCTACTCAGTATTTATACATTGGCCCATTACAAAGCATCCTGCCTTGCCTCCACTGGATATATAAAACTGTCTTCTGGTGTCAGTCTTATCTGTATGTTTTTCAACAGGATTTACAATCATTTCAACTGATTAGAGGCTGTGTACTTAGTCTTATGAATTACTGTTGCCCTATCATGAAGCATATGGTCAGATAAAGGATTGGAAACTCTATATTAAAACTTCTTTAGGTTTCTTGATCAGTAACCCACCAGGTGCGCAGTAGCAAGCCCCACCCCAATCCCACCTAACACCCAGGATCACGGCAATGTTGCTAAGCATTCCCAAATAATTATTCATTCTGCTTGCTTGGCCGCATGAATGTTCATAGTGTGCAGAAGCTGGCAATTCAGCTAAATACCAAAGTTTTGAAATGTTCACGTTATTGAGAAATACAAAAATAAACGGCAAAATGCAGCCTTAACTTGCACCAAGAATGTCATTGAAGTTTAGTAATCTCAGAAAAATCTCAGTAACGGATTGCAGCCGTTACACTCATGTATTCGCATTGCAGCCAGTAATGTCAAGCAACCGAAATGAAAGTAACCGTACACAGCTTACAGTAATACACTCATGGTGTCTAGTGTACTGTTGTTCAGCACCATACATGTCACCTTCATATTGTGAATTCAGGAAATTGTTTAAGAATGCAAAGCTTCTGAAACTGGAGTGTGGACTGATATGAGAAAATGTACTGTTTGAGTAAATGTTCATGCAGAACCTGAAACCAAATCATAATAAGTAACAAACATCCAAGTTGTAGTTAAACTGATTGAGTTCTTTGTGAAGCCTAGGGTTTGGATTTGTTTCAACACCATGTTATGGGGAATTAAACCACAGGTTCATGTACTGGGATCTGAGTCAGGTTTCTCTTTTTTGTTCATATGACTCTTTATTTGTGGTTTTGCTTCTCCTGTGTGTGTTTCCCTTAATGCACAGTAAACTTCTTTAGTTCTTAGCCATTATTTTCTGACAGCCCTTATATATCTGTAAAAACAGGGCTGTAGTGGTCTGACAATATGTAAGTATATCATCACACTTTGTAATGTAATGTAGTTTGCCAAGGAATGCATGCTGCATATGTTCTCACTCTAAATGAGGTGATAGTGTTAGAAGGAGGCACTGGACTGAAAAAAAACTCTTTTTTCACACTTGCTGATAATGTACGATAAATATGTAAATGACACAGTATTGGAAAATGGCCATGACAGCTGGGTAACAGGCAGAAATTATTTTAGTTGTGACAAATAATTAGTATGACACAAATGTCATACACTTAATTTAGTTTAGAAAGGCTAGACAGTTTTTTTGGTTTTAGTTCTTGTCCTGAGTGCTGGGGAACATTCTGATAAAAATAAACACCAGTGAATCAGGTTAGGCTGTTGGCATCGTGATGAATGGAAAACATGGTGAGGACACATAGGCATTGCTGTGATCATGTCTGGAAACATTATTCTACCATAGAATGTGTTTTAATTTCATTGTAGCACCACATGTAGGATAACGGGCTGTGAATACTCTGCACTCCGGATTTGGTCCATTTCCTATAATCTCCACTGGAGCACTTTGTGGTTTTAGCCAACTGTTTAACTTATACAAGTATTGTTTTATTGCTATTATTTTTTATTTTTAATACTCCACTTATCAATTTCATTTTTCATTATCATTATAAAAAAAATTATTAGTTGTCTGCTTACTGGAGAGACTACACAGTAGAAGTGCCTTTTCCTGCAGTGAACCCCAAAACACATAGTTGATTTCTCATTTAATGTTGCAACAATTTCCTGCTGTTAATACCTGTTTCTAGCAGAACAAAATAAAGATATAAACCAAAGAAATATCAACTTCTGAGGTGAAACCAACCCAAAACACATTATTATTGCTTTTTTTATTTTTATTATTAAACAGAATTGATCTGCTGTAAAAACAGAATCAATCTGCTGTAAGGACACGTTTCTAGCAAAGAAATATTACAAAATAATACAAATTAAATATGCTTCTGAATTAAAAAAAATACAGAAATCTGAACACAGCTGCTTCTGAATTAAAACCCATTGATGAATTCCTTTCATTAATGAACCTTGTTTTGCAGCTGTGAATAGTATTTTTCAGTGTAAACTGCTCACGAAGCAATGTATGCATGATGTCACAGGCAAATCTGCATTCTGTGTCACTCATGGCACATTTACATATTGCATCACCGGCCTCTGCCTTGTCAATCATGCAGACCACACCCATTCCTGCACAAACCTAACGGTGGGTTATTGATCCTCAACAAAACCCATCTTTATCAATTCTTATTAAATTTATTTGCAAGTTAATACTTCTAGCAAAAGAAAACAAGTCTAAAATAGTATATAGCATCCACTTTCACTGGCAGTACACTTGAAAGACCTTTCTTAGACACGTTGCTTTGGGATTTTACCTTCTTTCAGGCCTGCTTCTGTTAGTATGAGATAACACAGTTCATGTTGTCACCGAGCTGTAGGGTTACCACCTGTCCCACTTTGTGAGGGACAGTCCCTCTTTGGGCAGTTGTGTCCTGACAAAAAATATTAAAAATGGCAAATGTCCTGAGATTGCAGGGCATAATTATGTCCCATATTTTATGTAATAGTTGCATAAAATAGTTATTTCGGTATCTAAAATGCCTAAATGTTACAAGAAATAGAATAAGCAACTAAACTGCTACAAGAATAAGTTTTTATTTAGGCAAAAAAGTTAAGTTCTATCCTTTGTACTGACCGTGGGTATGTGTCGGCCTGTAAAATCTGATGTGTGTCCCGAAACTGTCCCACTTTGGCCATTTGAAAAGATGGCAACCCTACCGAGCTGCTTGTACTGACTATGTAGTAATGATCAGCAGTTGTTGTAAATCTGGATGTGCCATAAGAGAATGTAGTTACTGTCACTTGGAACTACAACAGAACTACCATGCACTTCAGATATTTAAGACAGTGACTTACTGAGTCATAAGTGTAATAAATGTATGCAATTATCTCATTAAAAGCATGGTCTGCTTTGATTTTCTTTCTGTACATAATTCAGTGTTTCAAGTGTGGAAAATTTTGAGGAAAAATAACAAAAATGTTTGCTTCTCTCCCAGACAGACAGCCAGAAAGAGCAATCAGATTGCCACAGGAAGACTTTCCTTTGATTGTGAACCAGTGACATAAACCTTCTACAAACAAAAGACGTGTACTCTTTTCTGGGAATTATTTCCACTCATTTCATGCACCAAAATTCCCTCCAGAGTAATCATTATCCCTTTTCTGACAATGAACAAATGACAGTAGCTGTCTGAAAATAAACCATGAGTCTTGGTTTTTCAGAGAAGTATTTCAGTTCAGTGCAAATGGACACACCCTGTCCCAAGAATAAACCCTGAGACAGTTCCCATAATCTGACCAAGAAAAAGCAGGACCGGGCCTTTGGTCAACTGGTGCCCTAGGAAAAAGGGCTCCACGGTGGTGCCCCCATCCTGGCATACCTATACCATCCAGATTACTGGAAAAGCTCCCCTGCTAGAGTGGCGCCCTAGGCAGCTGCCTAGTTGGCCTATGCCTAAGGCCAGCTATGGAGCAAGTGACAGAAACTATCTGAGCATAAAGTGTGTAATAGTTACTTTTTTTGTGGGAAGAACTTTGGAATATGTGGAGATGGCCACTGGCTGACTGGCCACAAACACATCCACTGAAACATAAGAAACAGCAGCATGTCACTGTTGAGCATGTAATGTTGAATTCAGGGAAGAAACATTGCCACAGCACAAGGGTGAATAATATTGACTATGCAAAGGCCAGAATTGCAAACTGAGGGATGGGGAAATACTGGCTTGCACAGAGGAGACTTCTATGAATATGCATATGATGACAATGTGTGCCGCTTAAGTGAACTGTGATGGGGAATGCTAACTGTGGTAGTAATGGGCAATGGCTCATAAGAGGCCCAGTGTGACAAGCTCAATACTCCAGAATCCCAGCACTGCACATAATGCAAATTTCCTTCAGACAGCCTGCCCTCTCTGTGGTGTTATTGGATTTCCTGTCATGGACCCTTGTATGTGACCTCCATGCAGATACATAGTAATGATATAGCTAATGCACAGAGAGATTGTTTGGATGTGCTGCTCTTTAGTGGTTTGTGCTCTCTGTATTGATAAATGATGTGTTCATCAGCAGATAGTAAACACCTCCCTGAATTGCAAGTATTTCACCCGCCTTCACACACAAACTATCTTTTATAACATTTTCTCACTGAATATTGTTTGAAAGGGTATCCTGCCCCAGAATGATGACCAAAAGTAAAATTTGCACATAACTTTTTTTTTTCTGGAAAAAAAATGTTGCCCCTTTACTCAGAGACTCTCAGAGCAGAGGAATCACTTTCTAACACACTGCCCCTCTTTAGACTATGAAAAAGAAAGGGAAAGTGAATAGTAAATAAATAAGTAATCTTTTTTCCCCAGGCCGGCAGTGAACAGTCTCAGTGTGGAGACAATGTGTGTGTAACTGATTATCTTTATGTTTCAGATCCCTTCATGTAAAGACTGACCCCCACAGAATCTCACCTCCTGATGGGGTCAGTCTCATTTGACTGTGAACTATGAACCGCTTATTTTTCCTGGGAAGTTCTTCAGTTTTTCTCACACATGTATTAACAACTCCTATAGAATGGCACATTTTGACAAGATACACTTTGACACTCTTTTGCTTGTAAACGAATTACAGAAATGATCTGAAAGTAAAATATGTTTCACCTTTTTCTGGGAAGGACTTGTGTCCTTTACACAGAGGTTGCCCTGAATAACAACTTTCCTGCATTGTCACCTCTAACTGTGAAACAGCATTGAAAATTTCTGAAGAAGAAATATACAGGACTTAACTTTTTTCTGGGAAATAGTTCAACTTTTTACAATCAGGCTTCAGTCCAGTCAAACTGAATGACTGATCCTTTGAAAAACAGATCCAAGCGGTGAAGTCTCAACTCCCTTCACACACACATATACACACACACACATACACACACACACACACACACACACACACACACACACACACACACACACACACACACACACACACACACACACACACACACACACACACACACACACACATAAACCTACCATATGCAAAAGCACACAGACCCAGACACACATGCACATTGTCCCCACCTGAACATCTTTTCTATCTAGGGTTATAGTTCTGATTTCTGCAGTAAGACATGTATTGTCTCCACAATGGGACTGTTCACTGCCAGCCTGGGAAAAAAACATTACTTATTTATTTACTTATTTTCATTGTCTATGATAGGCCTACCATAGCTATATTCATGAGAAAACTGAAATGATATGTATACAAAAGGCAAAAAATGTCTAAGGACACTGAGGACATTCCCTGACTTATGTTTCCAGTAATTATCCATGAGATGTTTTACATCTCCCTAAACTACCACCAACTCATACAAGTGGGCCCTCTGTTTAATATCTCATCCAAAGTATAACAGCTGAGAAGTGCAGCCCCCCCCCCCCCATTTTGTTAAAAAATGTCTTTTCTCTTCAGGCTTATAGTGATGTTTCAAACTCCTCCCAAATCAAGTTAATTCTGAATAGCTGAGTGAGTTCAAAACGGTATTCACTAGAAAAGTGATTTCTGCAAAATAAAACTCTTCTCCACATATGGCAATGGCTTTGCATCACTAAATCAGTACACCATAGAACATTGCTATATCAAATAACTATGTTGTAAAATGTAGATAGTAGGCTACATGAAAAAGATTAAGGATTCGATGCCACACAACACAAATATGTATAATGGAGTACTACACAGAACAGGGTAATTAAAAAAAATCAAGGTCAAAACTGAGCAATTGTGGTGATATGGCAACATCCATGTAGTATAATTTCTGAACAACAGTACTAATCACACAAAACTAATTACACCACAGACTGTGAAAAAAATAATGCTTTGGCAAACTGAATGGTTACTGGAACACAAAAACAGATTAGCACAAAACCAAGTTGGATGCATTCATACCCCTAAGATGACAAGCCTGGGGCTCTGTCCTGAACATTTGAAGAAGCTGGACCATATTATGCTAGATATGAAAGCTGTAAAAACAAAAGTAAAACATGTCCCTACAAATGTATTTCACTGATGAGCTTAATTTTCTGTCAGTCCTGTAGTCATTCATTAAAGGACAATTAACAGGTTTATATGAATGTTGTGACATTGTCATTTTTTTAAGTTATTTTGCCCTTCTCTCACTGAGTTCCACTTTAAAGTCAACCTTTCTATCTGATTCTTTTTCTCATTTTGAGGTACAGGTAGCCCTGATGGTGAACATTGCAGGTTGCAACATCTGTCAAACTGCTGATACACAGTTCTTCAAAATACACCAAACTACCACATATTACCCACACTGGTGATAAACTAGTAAAACAAAGTATCCACTCCAGTAAAGCAAGTCCCAAAATGCAGGAAATAATCACTAATTAGTTACAAATAAAATAAAAATCCAGTTAAGCACTTTTATATTACAAGTCCTTCCATAAGGACTTCATCAGAACTTGTTGATACACTCTACCATTTCCTCATTTAAAAAAAATATATGCCACATGCAGATTTTTTTCAGTTTGTACTCTAACATCTGTTAGTGCTACCCCCCATGCTGTGACGACCCCAGTTAAACCCGGGGCAGTAACTAAGGAGCCTCAATCCTTACCACTGCATCTGGTAGGGGAGCGTCACTGAAAGCAGAGATAGAAATACACAATTTCCCCTAAAAGTACACCGGGAACAGGCTCCAAACCTGGGACTGGACTATGTTTCACTCCAGGTAACCAAATGAGTCTTCACACTAACCACTGCAGAACACTGTGTCCCAGTTCTAGGTATTTGACGCACACACTTTTAAATATTTGATATTCACACATACAAATACTCGGGAAAGACTGGCACAGATTTACCTGCTATGATCTCTTTCCCAAATTGCAAGGTAATGGCTGCCACCAGTCAAATACCACAATATCCTTCAAAAGGGGTAGTCAATTATATTGGGCAAAATAAATATTGATATAAAGGGTAGCATGTAATCCAAGAAGTAAGGCTTTTCGGCGTGGCCCTGGTGTTATCACAGTAAGCATAAACTCTATCAGGTTGTTAAAAGTACGTTCTAAATAACCAGCCACAATAAAAAGGTAGTAAAATATTTAATAAATAAAATGATTTAAAACATATATACACTGAAAAACTGATTCTAATAAACCACAGAGTTTCACAAACAGGAATTATGAAAATAACACTGTAGGATCGGTTTCACACTGATTGTAGAAAACCTGTACCTATCTAACTGCTGTTCCCTAGCTATCTAAAGATTAACTGTCCCTATCTAATCTAATTACCTCAGCAAGTCAAGATGTTACTCTTACTTCTGCAAGGCAAAATAAGAATATATGTCCACTCTTCAGGCTGTTGTCTGGTCCTCAGCGATTGGAATAGCAACTGCTAATATTTCTGCTGAACAACTCTGGAAAACTCTGAGTGATAACTACTGAACTGCAAAACATCAACAGACTACTGAATAACAACTGAACAACTACAACAACAAAAAGAAGTTATGTACTTACCATAACATTTCATCTGTGTTGTCTATCTTCATTTATCCTTGACAGATGGGTTTGTTTCTGATATTGGAACTGACTTGGCCATTACTGCAACTCACACCCGCCGAAAACTCTTGAGCTTCACCTCTACCCACAATCCCTATCATAATTACCTCAGATCAAGTTTGCAGAAAAGTATATAAACCTACACACACACACACACACACACACACACACACACACACACACATATATATATATATATATTTTTTTTCACTTTATAACCTCGAAATACTGAAATATCAAATTTCAGTATCTCGAGACTATAAAACCGAATCCACAAAGCACCGACACAAAAAAAATGCGAAATTCACACCGAAAAAAACGCACACACTATACCACACATAAACCACAACACCCACATCACAACATAAACAAACAAAACTACACACATACACAACTCATACACACATAAGCAGCGGGCAAGCCCCTGCACTCTATAGGGGCTATGCCCCACACCCCACTTATATATATACTAACTCCAAGATCGCACAAACACAAAACAAAAGCCAACTCACACACGCATTCTCCACCCTCACACACACATCAAACACATCAGCACACTCACACACACTAACTCCCACTCAAAACCCTTAGAAAACACTTACCTGACATAACACCTACATCCACACACGGCACCGCACACCATCAAAACACAATCCCGGACATTACACAGTGTAAGGTCATAACCACGAATTCGACATATATTCGAGTTCGCGATTATGACCCTTCATTATTTTTAACATTCGGCTTTATAGTCTCGAGATACTGAAATTCGACATTTCAGTAATTTGAGGTTATAAAGTGTTTATATATATATATATATATATATATATATATATATATATATATATATACACACACACACATATATATATATATATATATATATACATATATATATATATATATATATATATATATATATATGTGTGTGTGTGTGTGTGTATGTATGTATATATAATATATATAAAGAAAGGATTCCCAGATGGAAGCCATATCTACTGTGCTTGAAAAATCATAATACTTCAAGGATGCATAATCCGCTCCACCAAAACGTCTTTTAAGGTTGGTGGGGTGGAGGGAGGGGAGTCAAGGATAAATGAAGCTAGACAACACAGATAGAACATTATGGTAAGTACATAACTTTCTTATCTGATGTTTTCAGTCATCATTTTATCCTTGGCAGATGGGACAGGGTCCCCAACTGCTTATAATTTTGGGTGGACTCACAGAAGGATATTCCTGAGCATCATCGAACCAAAGGACGATCTTCCCCTCCTAGAGACTGAGTCCAATTTGTAATGAGTAATAAAGATATGGAGAGAAGCCCAAGTAGCTACTGCACATATATCATGCACCAAAGTTCTAGATTGGAAAACTGCCAAGATGGCTATAGCTCTTGTAGAATGTACTTTCAAGGGCTTAGGCAAGGCTAATTTATTCTTATCATAAATAAATGAAATGCAGTCTTTCAGTCATTTAACCAGAGTTACCTTGCTGACTACCTTACCCAACTTTGCACCAGAAAATGAAACAAATACTTGATTTGATTTTCAAATGTCTTTTGTTCTGTGAAGATAGAAACATAATTGTATATAAACATCTAGTAAATTTAAGGCATATTCCCCTTTTTTGGAGTAATTTGGAAAGAAAACTGATAAATTAATTGTTTGATTGATGTTAGCCTCTGATACTACATTGGGTAGAAAGGAGGGGGTTTGCTCGTAAAGAAACTCTGTCCTTGAGGAAAATCAGATAAGGAGGTTCAGATGACAGGGCCTGGATCTCTGAAACCTTCCTGGTAGAGGTAATGGCTACCAAAAACAGTGTTTTCCAAGACAAAATCTTCAGGTCACATTCTGCAGAGGGCTCAAAGGGAGAATGTATTATGGCATTTAATACTAATTTCAGATCCCAAGGAGGTGTCAGATCTTTGAAAGGGGGTTTTAACAAAAGTGTGCCTCTTGAGAATGATTTACAAATCCTATGAGAGGCTAAAGAATGTTCTTCTAAATCATTGTGAAAATTAGAAATTCTGGCTAATTGTAATCTGAGGGTAGAAGACAAAGCTCCAGCATGGAAAAGAGAGGCTAGAAAGTCTAAAATATGCCGTATAGAAACAGAAAAGTGATTAATTTGTTTTTCATGGGCCCAAATGGTAAATCTCTTCCATTTGCTAAAGTACAGTTTTTGAGTGGAAGGTTTATGAGCCGACAAGATGATTTGGCATACTGGGGAGGAAATATTAGGATACCTGGCAACTAATGGAATTGGAAGAACCACACTGTCAGCTTGAGGTTCAAAATATCTGAGTGAACAAGTCCATCTGGATGGGACAGAGGTTCTGGGACTGGGTCCAGAATCCAAGGTTGTCATATCAGATAAGGCCAAAGGTTAAAACAGCACAGGTTAAAATAGCGCTTTCTAAGGCCAAGAATACAGCTTCTGTGGGACCTGACAGTATCCTTGGCTGTGTTCTACATGAACTACAGAGTGAACTACCACCTCACCTGTGTGTCCTGTTCAATCACAGCCTCACCTCAGACTTTGTCCCTATGGAATGGCGCACTGTTACAGTCATCCCTCTCCACAAAGGAGGAGCAACCACAGACCCTGGGAACTATCACCCCATTAGCCTAATGAGTCTAATATGCAAAGCTATGGGACGCATCATTATGGACCTAATAAACAAGGATATAGGGACTCTCCAAACCCTGGATCCCACACAGTTTGGTTTTCTGAAGGGTAGCTCGTGCCTGCTCAACTTGGTCAACTTCTTTGAGTCAGTCACCAGAGCTGTGGATGAAGGCAAGGTGGTTCACACAGCCTACCTTGATCTAGCCAATGCCTTTGATATCATTCCCCACTCAGAAATCATAGAAAAACTCAGTAAGCTAGGCATCAACCCCTATATCACTAAGTGGGTTGCAAACTGGCTCACAGATAGAACCCACAGTGTGAAAGTAGCTGACTCCAAGTCAGACTGCCGACCAGTCATGAGTAGAGTCCCACCGGGTTTAGTCCTGGGTCCTCACCTATTTGGTATATACTTCTCTGAAGTCCAGGCCAACACAAAGGGACTTTGGCTGACAAAGTTCACAGATGATTGCAAGTTGGGAGCTATTATTAACTCCCCAAATGATGTTGACATCCTACAGAAAGGCCTCACTGAGACCAACGACTGGTGTCAGAACCATGGCCTTAAGCTCAATGCCAGAAAATGTGCCATCATCCACTTTGGGAAAAACCCATTTCCCATGAATTACAAAATACCTCCAAACTCCACAATCCATGTACTAAATCCAAACGAAACTCTTCACACCAGCAGGTCGGAACCAATAGCAGCCTTATTCACATGAACACACACTGGTTTACCACTTTCTTCCCTACTGAAGGGACTTTGTCAGAACAATGCCATTTACATAAACCAGTCCTTTTATACAAAACCACACCCAATTGACTAATTGAATAATCATCAATCAACCCAAAAGCACATAAGAAATGCACATAAAAAATGCCTAAAATACATATTATATTCACATCAAAACATGACATAAAAACTACTTTCTTGTTGTTATGTATTAAAATACATATAATGGCATTAACCACAGCTTATGCCATTACCCTAAAATATGCTTTACTTTCAATATACAAACAATATTTACATTTTTGTTAGTACCAGGTATTTGGGTGGCATTTAACCTAAGCTGCCACCTTAACTCACAGATGTCTAGATGCACATCAAGCACCCCCCCTGAGCATCCTTAACCAACTGCTGCAAAACTGAAAACCTAAAAAAGTGGTCCTTATTTTCAGATATATGTCTACTCAAAGCATTGGTCATTTTACAATTTCTTATGTCCAAAAGATGTTTATTAAACCTCTGCTTAAACCGTCTACAGGTTTTTCCCACATAAAAGGTGAGACATGACTGGCACTTAGCCAGGTATACCACATTTTTGCTGCAACATTTGAAATACCCTGTTATGTGAATGTTCACACCATTTAATTTAAAATATTCTGAGGTTTCTGCTATATTCCTACAGCAATTCCCCATAATGCATCTAAAATTTCCCCATCTCCTAGAAGAAACAGTCGAATCCTCATGTCCCTTGGACTCAAGCAGATTTTTAAAAGATCTATCCTTCCTGTAAACAATCACAGGGGCAGACCCCACTCTTTGTGCAATGTGATGATCATATAATAGAATTTCCCAATTATGCCTGAGGATTCCAGCAACTGCCTCAGCGTCCAAATTGAAGGTTGTAATGAAACTAAGCTTCCTATTGGGCTGATCTATTTTAGCTTTCTGCAAAACCTCCAATCTCAAATTGTCTCCATCTGACTTGCCCAAGATAGTCCTGTAAATGCCATCATCCCGCTTTTTTACTACTTCCTTAGCCACCTTGCTCACCAATCTACTAGGGTATCCCCTCCTTACAAACATTTGGGAAATAAAATCCACCTCTGCCTTGAAAGCATCATCCTTACTCACCATTCTGGCTGCCCTCATGAACTGCCCTTTAACAAGGGACTTCTTTTGTGAATAGGGACGCCAAATATCAAAATCCAGGTATGAATTTCAAAAGGTCGGTTTACGATGAATTCATACATACAAGAAATATGTCATCCAGAAATCGAGTGTAAAAAGAAATATACCCATAAAACTCACTGTTAAAGACATATTCTTGTTCCCAATGAGATCAGTGGTACAGTAGAATTTTTAAAGTTTACCTTTGATTACAGTATGGAATACATTACTTATTTGGATGTGAGTTTGAAGATAGAAAAAGGAAAAGGTAGATTAGTTTCAGGAATTCATCGTAAACCAGCCTTTTCAAATTCATACCTGGATTTTGATGGGGAAATAATTGACAGCAGCTGTATTTATCAGGAATTAAGCAGCCCACCAAATACAGCTGCA
Source organism: Protopterus annectens (assembly GCF_019279795.1). Lineage (NCBI taxonomy): Eukaryota > Metazoa > Chordata > Ceratodontiformes > Protopteridae > Protopterus > Protopterus annectens. The sequence goes on along the minus strand of NC_056728.1, from coordinate 1,106,999,779 downwards.
GCCAATAGTACTGAAGTCCACTCAGGTCAGCAGTCAGGTCACCACCTCCTCCCAACTCCACCCATGCTTGCAAGTCAGCCGAGGCATTTTTTTCAGGTGAGAAGGGGACTGGGGAGGGGACATGGTCCAGGAAAGGATTTTTTTTTTCTCTGATGGTTTTGCTACCCCCTGGCTAGGCAAGTGTACGCCATAGTGTGCACAGTGTATGCCTACCAACATCATTGGCCAAATTACATAAAATCAGCTGATACTGGGTGAATATTCTTCAAAACATTTTTAAAGGTACTAGCCTTAAATGTAAAAAAAAAAACACACAGCTAATTTAAATACATTGAAAGACCTTTCTTATATACATTTGTTGCTAAAAATGCTACAAAAATGGGATAAGTAATGAGACTATGCATGTTGTTAAAATTTATGTATGTAAAAATGTTTAAAAAAGTGTATTTGTTGACCAAATAAATTACAAGTATTTATTCTACATAGGTTATAACTTAACTTTATAACTCTTACCTGTTTATCACCAGAGTGCAAGTAATTGAAATGAGTCCATTTAACCATGGTGGATTAGGTGCATTTAAGAGCAGTTGCCAGTGTCCTCCCAGTTACCCCCTATAGGAGACTTTCACATTTGTCTATAAAAAAAAAAACTGACATTTTAATTAATACACTGGGTAGAATATTTATAACGTGTGTTTTTTTTTTTTTTAAAAACACAGTTTTATTTATTCATATCAAAATCAAGCAAAATATACAAGAACATATGCAACATTTGAATACAAAAAACCACAGAGAAGATACAGGAGGTTCAAATGCAACTAAACTAATATACAATGTGCCAAACTTTTCAAAAGTCAGATGAATCATATCCATAAAGAAACCAAATAGAGAGAAGAAATAGTACTTGATATACTACAAGTTCACCAACACTTTTCATACCTTCCTATTAACGGGAGTTAGGGGGATAAAGTGAGTAATTAGTACAGAAAGATTTCTAGTCATCTGATAAGAGTAAAAAGATGAAGTCCCACAATTTCTGAAAGTAAATCCACTTGTGAGGGTTAGTTACTAACAATTTATGGGACCTAATGTACTGGATAGCTATTACCTTAAAATCTTTCCACCTAAGTTTAGTACGATCCAGCCAATGTTTAGTTATATAAAGTTTAATCAGGAGACAGATAATAATCAGAGCATGTAGTTTGATTTTGGGCAAATGAATGCTTGTGATATGCAGAAGGGCCATTTCCCAGGAGAGTGTGGATTTATGGTATCCCATTTTCTCTAGGCGGACTTTAAGTGAACACCAGATGTTGTGAGCGTATTTACAAAACCGCATAATATGTATAATATCAGCATGTGGGTAAGAACAACAGGCACATGCGGTAGATTGATTAGGATCAAATTTATTTAAGTGGACTGGGGTAAGGTATAAGTTGTTTATAATCATGAATTGTGTATAAAGAAGCTTTTTATATGGTGAGAACATAAGAGTATGTTTAATGGCCTGGTACTTCTGATTCCTCATGAGGCTAATACCTTGGGGATCCCAGTATTCCGCAAAAAATATTTTCCCTTGATTGATGAAGTTGGAAAAAGCTTTATAGGCTAATGAGGTCATGTTTTTTTGTAAGATAAAACTTGAAGTAAAGAGTATACCTGTTTCTGTTCCTCATCTGTACTTGGGAATTTATTAATTATGGATTAGGTTATTTCTCTAATTTGTCTCAAAATAGAGACATATTGTTTAGGGAGACCCAGAGCCGTTAGTAGATCAGTTAAGGATAAAGAGTTATGTTTCTGTATATCCCATAAGGTAAGGTTTTTAATTAGAGGAAGATTATCCAGATTGATCATTTTATTGCTCAAAGTTATATTAGGGTTAAGATGGAAAGGTTGAAATAGGAGAAGGGCATTCTCTAGTTTGATGTCTCGGAATAAATCCTGAAAAGTTTTTATTAGTCCCTTAAGAGTGAGGTGTAGTTTTAATTTTTTAAGATAGAATTTATCCACATCCACATAATGCTTTAGGGTTAAGAGTATTGGCATAAGAATAGTTATACCATAGCTTAACCCATAGTGGAGACCAACTAGAGGAATTTGGTTGATAGTTAGCAATTGTGTAAATTCTATTTTCTTGAATGATTTTATAATATAGAAGAAGGTTGGGCATAGCCAATCCCCCCATTTTTTTCGGTAAAGTAAGCCTTTGGTAAGAGACTCTAACGGATTTAGGGTGCCATATAAATTTGGCAATAGCTTAATGAATTTTGTTAAAAATCGAGATGGGGGAGGAGGAAAGCGAGGAGTTTAATAGGTAAAGAAGTTTGGGAAAGACGTTCATTTTAATGATAGAGGTTTTAGCAAGCATAGGGAGGTTCAGTTTTTGCCATCTTAAAATATCCCAGGAAACGGAAGACCATACTTGAGATAGATTGGATTGAAGAATAGACGTAGAGGTGTGGTCATAGTGAATCCCTAAATATTTAATGGAGTATTCTACACGGCAGGCCGTATCAGGGAATAGATAGTTTCTATGTGCGAGGGGATTGATCGGGAAAATAAAGGATTTATTTTTATTTATTTGATACCCTGCTATATCAGCAAAGGAGTTCAAGGATCTTTCTAGTTTTCCCATGTCAGACATTGGGTGTTCAAAGTGGGTTCAGGCGCCTAGGCAGCGAGACATTTCCCTGCGGTACATTTGACTGGGGACACGTGGCTGAAGTGACATTCAGCAGCAGTGAAATATGTATGTTTGCAAATTCCCTGTCAGCAAAAAGAAGCACACACTGCCATCCTCACAGCTTTAATAACCAAATGCACATGGGGAAAACAATGTCCAGGGTCCCCAAGGGAACATGAGACAGCAGGCAATATGGCAGGCATCAGCAGCAGGCTGGCCAGAGGGCATATCAGTGGCAGTAAAATGCAGTGCACAATGGGCAGTGCCTTAATAATTGGAGTGTGCGGACCACTACCCCCTGCACAGTGTCTAGGGAACATTACCTAAAACGCATACTGGAGCATAAATGTGACTACAGTAGCCTGCAAGATTTCCTCAATACTGTAGCACGTCTACATGTTGTAGTTACATAAGTATGTACTGTACACTGACCACAACACTCATTACTTCTTCTGCCACCATGCATTTGGTTATTAAAGCTGTGAGCATGGCAGTGTGTGCTTCTCTTTGCCCACAGGGAATTTGCAAACAGCCATATTTCTCTGCAACTGAATGTCACTTCAGCCATGTGTCCCCAGTCAAATGTTCCACAGGGAAATGTCTCGCTGCCTAGGTGCCTGAACCCGTTCAAAGTACAGGTTCAGATCATCTGCAAAAGCAGTCAGGCTAATCTTGGTTTTATATAATATAGGGATAGAATGATGTGTTTGTTGAGATAGAAGTAGAAAGAGGGGTTCAAGATAAAGGTTAAATAAAAGAGGAGAGAGAGGACACCCCTGTCTGGTGCCATTTGCAATTTTTATTGGTTGAGAGTATTGACCATTAATATATAGTCTTGTGTATGCGCTGTGATATAGTGTTTTAATAATATGGATAAAATCAGAGGGGATATTAAAAAATGATAATATCAAGAATAGAAAGTCCCAGTTAACCCTATCAAAGGCTTTGCTAGCGTCTATTACCCAAGCATAGATAGGGTTCTTTCCCTTCTAGTAATGTTTAGCATAGACTCTAGAGTTAGAGAGTTATCCCAGGTATGTCTGTTGGGCGTGAATCCTGACTGTTCTGGGGAGATTAGAGTTTGTATCATCTTTTTAAGTCTATTAGCCAGGATAGTAGTAATGATTTTAATATCCACATTCATAATAGAGATTGGTCTGTAGTTGTTTAGGTTAGAGGTATCTAGGGAGTTTTTAGGAATTAAAATAGTTTTCGAGTGATTAATATATTTGTCAGAGATTCCATTTAGTATAATATGCTCATAAAGTTGAAGCAAAATGGGAGCCAGATTAGTTTTGAAAGTTTTATCAAACTCGGAGGTAAACCCAACAGGGCCGGGAGCTTTGCCTAATTTAAGATTGTCAATGGCCTTGTGGATCTCTGAAATCTTAATTGGGGTTGAGAGGTCGGTTTCCTGAGTTCTGGATAGTTTAGGGAAAGAAAGGTTGAATAGAAATTCCCTCATTTCACTTTGGGAAGATGCTGAGGTGTTAGAAGCATACAAATCTCTATAGATTTGATGGAATAATTGAATGATTTGTGTATTTGAGTTATAAAGAGTATTACAATGTCTTATAAATTTAATTCTTGGGGTTTTGGGCGAACAGTTTATCAGCCTAGCAAGAGCGCTTTGGACGGTCTTTGTAAGGATTCAGAGTATTTGGCAATATATCTGAGTTCCAGAAGTGAAAAATTGGAATGTTGGATTTCTAGCAGGTCTTTTTGTTTGATAAACAATTGTTTTTCTAGGTCAGGGGAGAATCTCTCTAGAAGCTTATCGTCCAGGGTCTTTATTTCTGATCTTAATTTGTCCTCCCGAGCTTTGTTGAATTTTTTAAGATAGGTAGCTTTCTTAATGAAAATCCCTCTCAATACTGTTTTAAGCAGCCCATCGAACATCGAAAGGAATGTCCCTATCTTGAGAGGGGGGAGGAGAATTCTTTAAGAGTATAGGAAATTTCCTCCTTTATTGATTGTTCTTTAAGTAAATTACTATTTAGTGTCCAATTATAATTTTTATAAACCAGGGGTGGGTTATCATTAAAGTCTATCTCCAGGATTATTTTTGAGTGGTCCGATAAAAGTCTAGGTTCCGTTTGAAGTTTGATTCGTTCATTTGTTAAGAAGTCTATACGTGACCAGGAATGGTGACATTTTGAGTAGTAAGTAAAGCTATTATTATTCCCTGTGCCACATTCAAATGAGACGGGATCAGTCAGATCAAAGTCAAGTATCAACTCTTTTAAGACTAGGGAATCCTGTAGATTTAGGTTTGATGGTTTACTCGATCTATCTATGTTAGGGTCAATGACCATATTTCAGTCACCCCCCAGAATAAACATATGGTTCGGGAATTTAAGAAGGAGGTTGTAGATCTCCATAATAAAGTCTTGTTGACCCGAACAGGGGCTATACACATTAAGAAATAGGGTAGGTTTGTTTAATTCCTGGGACAAACATACAAAATAGCACCATCTACCCTCTTGATCCATTCCATGGTCAATAATCGTAGGTTTAAAAGACTTGTTGATAATGATAGCAACTCCTCAAGAGTTATTAGAGTTACCCGACGTTATAATTTCTTTTACCCATTTTCTATTATTCTCCTTCCCCCATTCAGCATCTTTCATATGGGTTTCTTGTATAAAACATAGGTCAGCCTGGGATTTATAAAGCAAATGTAAAACCAAATTCCTTTTACTCTTCATTTGAAGCCCCCTAACATTCCAGGATGTAATATTCCAACAATTAACCATTATTTAATAGAGACTAAGTGAAGATATATAGGTAATTGAAGTGTAGTATAGATAAAAATAGAAGGTAATTAGTGAATTTGTAGTAAGTATAAATACATAAGGTACTGGCACATATTTCTCTCAAACCTATCCCTGTGCCTAGCCACAAAATTCCTACCATTGAGAGAGGAGGAGAACTGTATACAATATCAGAAAGCAGTTTAATTAAAAGGGAGATGAAGTGAAATGCAAAGACATACCAACAATATTTACACTTATAGTACAACATCAAAAAGATTCCCCCACAAGTCATCTAAAAAAACCCTTCTTACCATATCCTTATAGCTTCCCATTCCCGAAGGGTAGTTTAGAGGGGATGGATCATTATAAGATGATTATCATAAAATATGGAATTCAAATGACATAAGATATTAGAAACAGCTCCTCTATTATACTTAACTAATGAGATATAGAGAAAGACATTGTACACCTTAAGAGGTTGCAAATCATATTGGTTTCTTCATAGTAACGTAATATTCATATTTAGCCTTTAACTTGTTTGTACAATGACATATTTAAACTAGATAGACAATATTCGAGAGAAACTAATGGAGTCATCAGAAGAGAACAACATCTTAACAAGAAAGGGTGAACGCATGCATTTATAGTAGCCAGCTCTGAATTCAAGGCAAACAAAAAGTCACGTATTGATTTTCCAGGGCTGATGAGGAACAGTACTGTTTGTTTAATTGCCTGTTGCTATAGCAGATCGAAAACAATACGTCTATCTTGAGATTCAGTTTTCTAGCAAGTACGGGTAGTATTATAGGTTTGTATACATAAACAGAGCTCAGAAGCCCCTGAAAGATCAAGTCATACTAGCAGGTTAGTGAATGTCTCAAAGAAAAGTACCTCAATTCTCTATTTAAACGAAGCATTGTCGAGAAGTTCGTTGCTCATAAATATAGCGAAGTAAGCTATCATGTAGCTCCAAGGCTAAAGATGTTGGGACAGCTACGAAAAGGTAGAGGAAGTTTGTTTTGGGTATTTCCGGTTATAGGAGGGTCACCTTCTAGATCTTCCTCAGTGTTTATGGATTACTGATCCCCAGGGCAACTGCAAGCGATGTAAAAGGACCCATCTAGACAACAGTAAAATCCACACGACAATTGAAGATTTTAACAATTTGCTGATATCGACCAGATGCAAAAGAAACTGAAGCCCGAAGGAGCACTAAGAACAACAAGACGTCTTAAATCAGCAGACCCAAGACTCCAGGGAGGTCAGTAAGTGGAAGGCGTTGAGCCAAAACATTTCATAAAGATTATATCCGCTTCCTTCGGATTTGACATAATTAGCTTCGTTTCCTTAAAAGTGAAAGATAATGAGTGTGGAAATCTCATTTGGAACTTTATTTTTCGGGTGATAAGGTCCGAGCAGTAAGGGGAGCGTTTGCGACGCTTCTCTCTAATTTCATTAGGTAAATCTTGTGAGATACAGATTTTCTGGTTGTTCCAAGTAAAGTTACTTGATTTTTTAAAGGTTGAAAGAATATTTTGCGCATCCTGGTGGTTAAGCATTTTTACATAGATGGGCCTTGGAGATGCAGAAGCCTGTTGCTTCCGTAGGGCTCTGTGCGCTCTTTCGATGGTGTATTTAGTAGGGAAGTTATTTACTTGAATGAGATTATTAAAAATTTGAGTGATAGTGTCAGTTAATTGGTGAGACTCATATTTTTCAGATAGACCTCTGATGATCAAATTATTTCTTCTACTTCTAGCCTCCAGGTCTGTAACCTTAGCTTGAATGTCAGATATTGTTTTATCTCTGAGTTGGATTTCAGTTTTTAGATGTTCAATCTCTATTTCGTTTGCTTTAGATTTATTTTCCACTAGGTCCAGGTGATCAGCAATTTTATTTATTGTGAAGCCGAAATTGAGCATTTTTTCTGACAGCTCTTGGATCGCTGAGTGTAGTGGGAGAAGGGCGCTTTTCAGCTCGTCAGTTTGAAGAGTTCCTTCACCTTTCTGTTTCACTTGGATTTTTATTGGATCTTGAGTGCATTTAGCAGATCTAGGTCTTTTTGCCTCCTTTTCTGGTGAGTTTGAGATAGAAGAAAATTTTGCTTTACTAGTTTGAATGTCCATATTTTCATTTTCCTTCGGCATCCTTGAGAAGGGATCCTGGAGGGAGCTGTCAGTAACTGTGGTGCTGAGAGTGTCAGGCCTCTAAGATCCACGTGTAGGATCGTTGTTACCTTATTGTAGAATACTAGAGCAAAATTATAATGGTAATCCCCAGCGAAGATGTAAGTTTCAGTGATCAGATTATTTTCCTAGGATTTAGATCTGGCAAGATGTAGTTTATAATCAAGAATTCACTATATTACGTGTATAATCCATTTACTGGGTAGAGAGCCATGAGGAGAGGGTGTACATCAGACGACCACCATTTTGGAAACATATAACGTGTGTTTCTATCATCCTTGTTTTTAGTATCATAAATATGTCGATAAATTCTCAGCCACAAATTACTTCCCATTTTGTCTACATAAGGTGTCACAGGGCAGGCAGCTGGCTAAATATACCACCCCCATACCTTTACAAGAACAAGGACCTTTGAATCCCAGAGTCCTATCATGATTGTTTACTGTCATGTATGGTCCTTCCTGGATGTATTTACAGTACTAACAGGCCCCATGTTTTACTATTTTATGTTCTTTATTGGTGCCATAATTTCAGTTTACTATTTCTGAGTTATTCTCAAAAATCCTTTTAATATTGTTGCCTCTTCTATATATGAAGGCTGATGTTGGATCTAATGCATTGGTATGTGCATCTTGGGCAACAGTGTTTCGCCAAACTCTTTTCATAATATATAACACATTTTGTGGAAATAATATCATGTAAGGTGGGCATGACCATCACTTTAAAAAATCCACTGTACGATTGTTCTCTTTAGTCACCTTAGTGTAATGTGTGGTTACTGCTCTTAAAAGGTGACAAAGTTCCCTCCTTTTTGTACGTGCTTTCATTTATTAGGTGATACACCAAGTCAGTTGATTATGCTTGTCAGTGAACATTTCCCATAATTTAACTAACTCACCATTAAACACATCAGTTTCACTTACTAATCTTAATAATCTGATCATCTGGCCTTATATCAGATTTCTTTTTTTCCATAATGGAGGGTTACTGTCAAAACGTATGTAAGCGTTTGACTGTGTGAGTTTCCTAAGACGGTAGTGCAAAGCTTAGTGCTAAAATTGTCCCTATGAGGCCACAGGAAAATTACATTGTTTTTTCATCTAAGAACAGTGACTATATTAAATTGTATTTATGTTGTTGGATGACATTTTTTATTGTGGTCAGGTACTAGCAATTTATTAAGCAAATTTTTAAAAAGTATTAAGAAATGACCACTGACTTTCAAAGGTTCACATAGTATTAATTCAAGAAAAGTTACTAATAACTTAATGTCGCACTCTGTAGGGACAATGTTAACAGGAAGGTTTCTGAAACATTTTAGCAACAAAAATGTATAAATAATGTCTTTTAATATATTTAAATCAATATGCATTTTTGAAATGTAAGACTTGTACCTTTAAAAAACTTTGGGAAGTTGGCATAATGGTTAAGGCATTCACCTTGCACACACAAGGTGCAGGGTTTGATTCTCACATGTGGTAACTGGCTAGGCTTAAAATGGCCCACAAGGGCAGTTAGCCTAGTACAAAATCTATCTAATCTATGAAGCTAGGACGTTCACCCAGTATCAGCTGGACTCGTTCTTTTAAAAAAGGAAGTGATAGACTGTAACAAGAGGTTTTGATGAAATGTGTATGAAAGGTGTTGTAAGACAAAAGCGCTTAACAGAATTTTAATTTTTAACCATTTGAAGTAATTATTTTCTGTATTTGGAACTTGCTTTGCTAGTGCGGATACGTTCTTATTAGTTCCTGAAAATAAACTAAGTGACCCAGCAATTTATAACATTCATTACCTGACTATAACCATAAGATGTCTTTATAGAGGGCAAGGATCTGTCCTCTTCTATCAAGTTGTGTGACTTTGGCACTGGAATAGTGGAGGCATAAGGGCATGGTTCCCAAAGTGTTGGGGGGTAGGGGGCTTGCGCCCTGCAAAAAAACATTTTTATTTATGTACAAAATCTGATAAAATGCTGACTCATTTCATTTTAGTAAACTGTGCTTCAGTGATTTGAGCTTCAGCAACTTCACATAAATCGCTTGATATGACTCATCCATTGGGCTGGTCCTCCCTCTCTAGGAACAACATTTTATAGGCTACTGAGTCTGGCTTGCTGCAAGGCAAAGAGATCAGAAGATCATTGGAACTTTTATAATGGCAAAGGAAAATTATTTGAATGCACTTAACATTCTGTGGACATAAGCATACTATGGAATCCTCACTCTAACCCTGTACACTTAGGCATATATTGTATGATATTGCCCATGCTCCAGTTTAACCATTACATAATCTCAGGTGTCATGTCCTTTGGTCACTACAGACAGCAAACACTCCAGTGCTCATCCTTCTCACCCCTTTAACCCACCCAAAGTAGCTGAGCTGGCTTGTGATCTTATCTCTTCACTGAGCTCTCTGACAGTCGAGATGCTACCCACACTTGGGTAACTGGCATTGCAAATGGAATCCTAACCTGTGTTTGAACAGCCCAGTCCATTAACTCTACAGAATGTTATCACAATTTGATCTAAATCAAACAAAATATGTGTAAGTATGCTTTACTAGACCAAAATCACATTCAAAATATTTTAGTGCTTCAGTACAAAGATTTTTTTCTGGAGCAATAAAGCATATCACTGTGCCACAGAGTAAAGATTAGTTTACAGTACACGTTTGTTGCACTGCTCTGTCTCTGACTGGCTACCATTACTGAAATGTTGCAGAGTATATACTGCTTGAATGAGTGTTATAATAGAAATAACAAATCTGTTATATCTTTTACGTGCATAAAACCGTTACTGTGGGTAAGGAAGAAAGTTTTCCTACATTTACAGCCCACATGAATGCTTATACCAATTCCCAAGGTACTTCCTTAAAGTGCCAAACAACATTATAATGTAGCTGTATGTACAGCAGATTGGAATCCAGACACACCTACTTTTTACGTAGAACTACAAAGACCCTTAGCTACTCGAAGTATCCCCCTGTAGGTTATGTATATATACATGCACATATACTCATGGATATACACACACAGAGCTATGCACATATATGGTGAGATCATCACAGGAATGGTCTTAAGCTATATGCATATTGCTGAAGCTATGTGAGCTGGGAGTCTACATGTACCCGAGACAGGTATGCTGGCAATGTATAGGGTACAGATGCATTGAACTACTGACACATGATATATATATATATGCCTCAGGGCAGTACAGCAGTATAAGTGGCTGAGGGAAGAGCTATAAGAACACATGCAATAGGATGATGACCTATTACTTTCACAAAAAGGGCCAACTATGAGGGGTGAGTACCATGGGTAATAGGGCCAAGGAAACAAGTCCACTTCTCCAGTGTGAAGAGCTACCAATATTCCAACATAGCATACAAACACAAGGTCATGTAGTTTGTTGACAGGGCAGCATGCTGGGAGATTGGGTGTGAGAACAACTGAAGCATAATTTTAATGCACTTAGGGGATGTGACTACACCATACCTCTGTGCATGCGTAAGCTTAAAGACATAAATGACCCAGCATGAAAATGACATGCCCATTGTCCTTGGAGGTAAAGCCACAGGCAGAAGATCATCACAACAGAATTCACTGTCCACTGATGAGCTTCTGGAACACTTTTAGATACCACAACAAAGATGATCCCTGGTGCTAACTATGGAGTCAGCTACCTCTATATGACATAGTGTAGTGCACACAGGTGTTAACATAGCTATCCTTAATGTTAATGTGCATAGTTGTTCCACCCACAGAGGAAGAAACTGATTGTTTGTGTATTCATTTATTTAGTTATTTATTTATTTTTATTTAACATTTGTTAACCAGGTAAGTGGACTGGTCCTAGGACCCTTTTCAGCCATGACCCAAGACAAGCAGGAAAATACATAGTACAAACACAATCAGAAAACATATAGTTAAAATGATCACAGAAAAAAATTGCAAATACTTAGAAGCAACATATAACAGCAGCCTACAGATAGAATACAAAGGAAACAAACAAGAGTGTATACATATAATGCAAGGGAATTAATCAGTAGAGTGGCAAGTGTATAGAAAGTATATGATTTAGTAGTACAAAAACAAGAAAGAAAGAAAAATACATAGATAGATATAGATACAGATATAGATATAGATATAGATATAGATATAGATAGCTACTCTCTTCCTTTCTCTTACCTGCCCCTCCCTTAATCCCTTAATAGTTGACACAAAATCCTTGGAGAAGCATGATAGTGTGGGTTTAGAAGCATCTACAGATGGGGGGTGAAGACAGTGAATGTAATTAACCATATAGCTGAAGCAATTACATTTGTTTTCTTTGACTAGAGAGTCATTAAGAGACTTCTTGGAATTGTTTTCAAATTGTCTATTTGACTGATACTTTCAGGCATAGCCTTCCAGCTTGCAGGGGCAACGTTCAAGAATGATCTCTTGCAGGTTGTAAGAGGGTGGCTTTAGAATTTGCATAGAGTTTGTGTTGCGTAAAGAATAAAAAGGCTGTGTGATCATGTGTCATCCACTCTAAATCCTGCACTCAGAATATTAATTGCATAAGTGATTTCAGCCAGACAGTTTCACATTGGTGGTGATGTGCAGTAATGTATGTTCCATGTGTCCTTCATTAACTGATAGGAGCACCTGGTGTCCAGGCAGGTCATATGCTGGCTGTCAAGGCTGTGTTTGACTCTTCTATCATTGTGCATGAACAAAATGAATCTGCAAAATAACTGACAAATAATTGAGAAACACTGGATTTGTTTGTTGTATAAAGCAAGTTCATCATATTTACTTTAGCGACAGTTTGCCATGTACTCAAAAACATTAGGACATACCACACCTAAGAATGATTACATCAGTGACTGAATTTCCAGTTTGCGATGTGATGTATTCTGCTAGCTACTTTATGTTACAGTAGGATGCACACAACAAGGCCTCACTATACTATGTTTTATACCTTTTTATGAATTGCAAACCAGTCACACCATACCCCTCAACTGTACAGCTTTTCGCAGAATGTCTAGATTTTTGTCTTATATTTTTAGACCAATTCTCATAAAATTGTGGTTTTCTGGCAAATCATTGAGGGTTAAAGTCAGAAAATAATGACAGACATTTGAGTTTCAGACTTCATACCCTTCAGAAAATTCTTGCTAATGCAAAACCTATGATTCTATCGATTTTCTAAGTTTTCAAGAGCAATATTTAAAACAGGCCCTAGTTTGGGCCCCCCCCCCCCATTATTGATGGCTTTGCCCAGATTTCTTGCTCTTAAGAGGATGAGAGGTATGATTCACACTACAATGGGACTAATGCATTGAACAACATTTTCATGAATCAAAAGCCAGTATCTTTTCTGATAAACATTAACAATTTTTTGTACTATAACAAAGACCTTTAAATTTTAGTCTCCATCTTCTTTAACCAAAACAGGCTCTGCCTTATGCAAACTTATCGGATCTTTCTAGTCTCATTTTCCCTAGGCAAGTTTACAAAGCATGATTCAATCAGTCAGCATGTTTCTAGCTCTTGAAAAATAAGTCACAAAAAATGAAATAATCAGCATTGACCTTCCATAAGCAATTTAATTAAGTAATGCAGATTCAGTGAATAACATTTGTGTCTTCCTCACACAGCATATATGCATTTTATTTTTATTTCACAGGTTAATGATTAATGTTTATTAGTTTCAGTTTTATCCAGTGAAGTACAACTGTACTGCAAGGAAAGGTCACATTTGTTTGATTACAAGGAGTTTACTGTTTGGAGGATAAGTGTCAATGTGTCTGCGTTCAGTAAATCTCAGCCCTGTCAAAAATATCTACCAAGAATACATCCCTGGTTTCCCAAGCAAACAAAATATAATTAGCTGTAAATATTTACATCCATCATCAAATGCATTAAAGTCAACAAACACTGTCACATGAAGAATATGTTTCATTTGTAGTACGTACATTGCGTACTATGAAATGCCTCTTCTAGAATCAGAAGTACTAAATATTATCCAATGAGTAAAGCACAACAGGCTGTGATGGATCACAGAGTGTCAGCATGGCAAAGATGCAATGTGAAGCAAGAGGTAATGATGAGTGCCTTATACATCTGATCCTACGACACAGCACAGCCCAGATTGTCTTATTCCCATAGAAAGAGAAACAGGTTATGGAAGTACATGTAAAAAATGTTACCAGTTCATTTTATTTTAATGTACAAAGACACACACGTATACATATTTTATATATAGGTGTATGTTAAAACATCTAACACTCAAAATATTTAAATTCAAAATATTGAAACTCAAAAATGCCAAAAAAGAATCCTATTTTATGCAGGAGGCAAGGTCCATGTACCCCCCCCCCCCCCAATGAGGCCAACTTTTATATACCAACTCTGTGAAAAGGTACAAACTCCAAGATTTCAATATTCTGTGTTTTACATTATGTTCTGCCAGAACAAAAATGTACACTAGGTATTCAAAATAAATAAAACATTGAAGGAGTATACTAATTCAAATAACAACAGGCCGGGAAAAAAAGAAGAAACTTTAATAAGCTATTCAGACGAACTGATAAAACTGCAAACATCACAGGCTGAAATGAAGAAAAGGCTGGCTAAATATGAAACTTCTCTTCTCAAGAAGAGACATTTCAAAACAAATGGTAGAATTTGAAGACAAGGTGTGCAGAGAAAACCTTAGGTTTTCTGTTGTACCAGAGAAAATACAGGGAGCAGACTGTGTTAATTTTATGAAAGCACAAATAATCAACTGGACTGGTATTCTACAGCAGGATTTATTAATTGAACGGACTCATAAAGTGTATGCTCCAAACATAGCAATGAGAGGCAGTCAAGACCTGGACTAGTAACAATGCAATCATAACCGCAGAAAGAGCTGATCCTGATAAAACCGCAGAAGCTGGCAGAAGGAAGAAGTATTAAAAATTGAGATAGCAGAGTGTTTGTGAAAATGATTATTTACCATATTCCAAGCAGAAGAGAGACACATTTATTCCAACATTCAGGGAATGTTGAGTGGCAGGTGTGAGATTCAAACTGTTGTATTTAGCTGTCTTCAGAATATATTTTCTTGGAGGATCAAATAAATTTTTTGATTCAGATTACCAACAAAAGGTGAGCCAGCAATAAAAAGGAGGCTCTGCTTCTCATTCTTCTGAAAATAAAACGTATAGAGAGATTTTGCTATTGAAATCTTTTCTAGTGTTCCAAAGGAAATTGTTTGAGAGACAGAAAAAAGCACAGTAGTTGACTAGAAGAATCAGGAGTACCTTGGACTTGAACCAGAGTCTGGTGTTATGAGATGGAGATAATCAGGAAAAAGATCAGCAACACTGAAATTAGTGAAAGAATGGGGGACTATAAAGCATCAGTCACATTTGTGAAATTTATAGTTTTGCAGAAAAAAAAGTGTTTGAAAAAGATTGACATTTTGTTAATCTTGTGAGTGGGCTGTAAAGCATATCCATCACTTTATGTCATTAATGTTTAGAAGGGCACAAAAAGGGAAAAAGTAACTGTTAATAAAATAATTGTGTTCACATTAGTATTTGTATACAACATTTCATGATATAAACTACATGTTATATATAGTAAAGTCAAGTCAAGTAAAACTTTGTCATTCAGACCATACATAAAGTGCACAGATGAATGAAATTACATTTCTCCAAGCTCATGTACAACATGTACAAACATAAACACAGAACCAAATATACATAAGCTATTGTACAACATATACAAACATAAAGACAGAACCAATAAATATAAACAAAGAGTTTGAGGCACACAGCTTCCATGACCGTGATTACAGCCATTATCACCATACTCATTGCCACTAACTCATCTCCATCTGACAACAACTTGTGTCCCAGTCAGGTCTCCTTTGAAAACAGAAAAGTTCAGAGGGATTAATCAAATCTGGTAGACAGACAAAAAATAATAGTGATACCGCCACTGCAGTATGGCCTGAACTGCCCTTGTTGGAACAAAAGTCAACTCCCACTTTTCACCATCCACACCACCATATCTCTGCCACTTCCATCCAGTACCACCAGTTCCATCTCCAACACCATCTCCAAGGCAGCAATCCTTCGATCCAGCAAATCCAATCTGAGGTTCATAATCAGCACCTCTATCTGCACTTGGCACACACTCCAAGGCCTAAATGTACATGACTGGACCAATGATCACCAACAAAAACAAGAAAATAGAACCATCCGAAGCATCAGACAACATTTCAACTTAGATATCATGGCTGCATCCCATCGCACACCCAACAAGCTGAAAAACAGACTCTGAAACAATGAGACATTAATACAGTTCACAGAAATATAAAACATACATCGGGAGCCAGAGTAGCCGCTGCCATACAAGGTGCCACCATTTTCCCTAATGGAAAAAAAAGCATATTTATGCAGTGTGAAGTCAAGGGTATTTTAAATGTGGGGGTGCCTCTTTAGTGGCAGTTGTGTTTATTAAATTATATGTAGAATTAACATATTTTCTGTTATTTTTGCAAGAGTGAATGTCTAGACTAATACCCTTGGCTTAAGTTATAAACTAGTCTTTTTTTGTAAGCAAGTAGTCTTGAACAATAACACAAAATGATGAAAGCCATGAAAATGGCAAGCTTCTTAAATCTGCAAAGATATTAGCTTGTTCTTTTCCATTAGCAAATACTCAGCGGAAGTCAAGAAGTCTGCAGCAGAAGGAAGCTGTACATTCTGTTCTGAGTGAAATAATGAGCTGTCTGTAGGGACAAACAATTAATCTTGGTAGTTCTGAGCATTCTTTGATGAGCAAAATGCAAACTTAAAAGTAAATGGTAAAGTAAGTGAAAAATAAAGTTTGAAATTATGGGAAGTAAATAGTAGCCTCCCTAGCAGCCTTAATACGTTAATGCATTTAATAGAACAGTGTACAATTTAGTTTTATTTAAAGACAACCAGTGCATTTTTTCTTAGGGCTAAAAGTTTATGCTTTCTGAAGGCATATAAGCTTTTTTTACATGTTGAATGGCAATAGCAACAAGAAAAGATCAGACAGCAATCAGTGTACATGGGAACACTGGCTGCAGCATGCACTTTAGCATGGGTTACCTTAATTTTAGGATAAGGTAATTCCTGGGGTACAAGCTGTTAATCTGTAGGGTTAAACTTCATTTTTTGAAGTTGTACATAGTTTTGTGTGTTTTTTCTAAGTTAAAAGGGGTGGGGTTATTTTGAAAATGTATTTAGGTTTTTATTTGAATGTTTTCATTAAACCAAAAAGTCTTGAAAATATGATGTAGGTTCAAATGGAGATGACAGGAAACAACTGCAAGGAGGATTAGCCTGCCAAACATTGTGTGTGCATATAACATGAAAAATGCAATTACAAATTAAAAAAAAAATACATATATAATAGGTGGGAACAACAGCTTTTTATCATAATGGCTTTGCTATCCATATTATGTTGGAACATAAATGGCCTTACAGGTATAGGCAAAAAAGAAAGGATATTGAATTATATTAAGAAATGCAAAATGCAAATAGCAATGCTGCATGAGACACATTTGGAAAGAAATGAACATGTGAATTTGACAAAGAAAGTATTTCAGGATGGACATTCATCAGAATTTCAGGGACAAAGGAAAAGTAGAGTAATTATACTAATTGCTAGAAGGCCTCCTTTAGTGACAGAAGAAGGAAAAAAGACAACAATAGCAGATTTGTGGTAGTAAGGGGCTATTGATAAGGGAGGAGGATTGTGCTGTCATATATCTATATCTCACCAAATACTGCTGTTATGGAGCCTAACAAAAAGTTTGGGAGAAAAAAATCAGCTTTCAGCATGGAATGTTACTTATAGGTAGGGACTGGAACTTGATTTGCATTAGTGAGGAATTTTTAGAGGGTCCAGTAGGGAAAATATAGCAAAAGAGAGTCAATTTCTAAAGAAAGGTATGAAAATATTTTGCATAGAAGATATGAATTCAGCCGAAGGAACTTAGACAAAGTTTACCTATTGTTTCCCAAGGTCCAATAACTAGGCTAGACTACATAGAATTATATTTCATAGGAACATCTGTATTTGATTGAAAGCTTTGACATATCCAATATTTTGTTTTCTATCCTTTTACTCCCTCCTTTTTTTTTTTTTTACAAAAGAATCACTAGATACATGACTACCTAATGAGCATTTTCTTTGCCAGTCTGGTTTAAATGTGAATAATTTGATTTCCTATTCTACTAATGCTACTTAATACTTCAGACTGAATATTGTCTATTAATAGTAATGTAATGTAATGTAAAATTACATATATGTGAAAGTAATGTAATGTAATTTTCTTGTGGAGCTTTTCTCCCCGGGCCTCCACTGAAAACGGGCCGACATGGCCCAGTGGACTATCCCGGTCAACAAATGCAAATAAATAAATAACTATTTCAGATCATACCCCTAATAAAAACAATATACCAATGCAGGGAAAAGAAGCAAAAATCAGACAGTTGCACTTTTCCACCTACCTGTTGAAATGAGATGAACATAAGGAACAGGTGGTAGAAATGATTTGAGAATTAGGGAAGATAGAAATATCTTCAGAAGTTAAAGATAGTAAGGGGGATACAATGAAAATGTTGTTTAAAGACAGGGGTGGAAATAAAACGAGAACAAGACATCATTAAGAATTAAAAGGAATCACTTAGAGAGGTTGACAAAGGTTAAAGAATTACAGAGTAACACAAATCTCACAGAACAAGAACAGACACAAATGCAGAGTGTTAAAGAGAAAATAAGTGAGGATCTCAATGATATACATGAGTTTAGAAAAATTGTTAAGCAACTATTTTTTCATAACAACTCCAGAGCACAAAAAGTTTTAGTACAATGACTTAGGCAACAGAAAGTAGAAATGGATGTCACCAAACTTAAGAAGCTTATGACAAGAAAAATAATCAGAGATCATGAAGAGGTACTAGAGATATTTCAGAAATTTTATGAACATTTATATAAAACAGAGAAATGGGGAAATAAAGAAAGAGCACAAATGGAAATATTTACAGAAGATTTAATTATATCAAGGTTAGAGATAGATGAGGCTTAACAACAAACAGTTAAAACAGCATGAGATGAGATAAAAATGGTGATACATAATCAATCTTCAGGAAAGTCTCCAGGAACAGATGGTATTGCAGTGGAAGTTAGGAGGGAAGAGGTTGATAAGGATCTGGATGATATTATTTAACAGTATTTTAAAAGGAGGGGAATCACCTACATCTTGGCTGTAGCAGCTGTGTTACTGAAAGACAGTAAAGACCCATCAGGCTCTGCTTCATATAGATCCATTTCAATTTTAAACCCATGTTTATAATCTATACTAGCTAAAGGAATGGCAAAGGTGTTCCCAAAATTGATTGATAAGGATCAGTGCAGTTTTGTGGAGTGGAAGCAAACATTTGACAATATTAACAGAATAATGGTGATCCAGAGGGAAGCAGAATGTAAGAAAACACCACTTTTGTTAGTGGGGCTTGATGTAGAAAAATCATTCGATAGAGTTCATAGGTTCATAGGTGGGTACTAAGTTATCTCTTTGGGATTTCTCTGTTAAGAATCTAATTTGTTATTATTAATATTTTCATTTCTTATTTTAATTTCTCAAGTTTAATCAGTATTTGTTTCACATGGATCTTCACATGGATCTTGAAGCTTTTGATATGCTTGATTATATAAAAAATATATACAATCACTTTTTGTACATTCATACACCTTTAAATTCTTGATATATAAGGAGATACCAGGATGTGCTTTCTACACTTTTATTTTGCACTGAGGAAGGCTGAATATATAGCCGAAACCGGTTTGCAGATTTATTGTAGATTTATATATGCCAGAATAAAATTGTTTTAAGCACTTTTTCTCCGTTGTGCTGGATCATTTTTGTGATACTTCTACAGCATTTTTGATCCATGCACTTGAGTCCACCTTGCGTGCCTTTTGTTTTTTTTTACTGTCTAGCAGAGCCACAGAGGTGATCCCCGGGGTGAATTTCCTATTTCCCATCCAATCATCAAGATTTTTCTTGAAGAGTGCTAATGAGGAGCTTTGTTTGATATAGATAGGTAGTTTATTCCAGAGTATGGGAAGTCTCTGGGACAGGAATCTATCCCTCTGGCATGTTCTGTTCATTGTGGTGACAAGGTTTAGGTCCCTAGAGCGTGTAGCTCGGAGGGATTGGGATTTCATTAAGTGAAGCATGTCCAACAGTTTACCAACAGTTTAAGTGGAGCATGTACAACAGTAGTAAGCAGGGATTGTGAATAGGGCAATGGAAGCATTTTCATCCCTGATAAAATAATATGGGTAATTTGGAGGGGATATATGAAGAATCAAAGGTAAGAATGAAAGTGAGAGGGTTCCTCTATGATAAGTTGTGTTTGAACAGAGGAAACAGGTAGGGATGTATTCTTTCCCCTTTGCACAGAGACATAGTTTTCTGCTCAATGGTACAGTTTCATGAATGCATCACTAATTTACAATTATCCAGCTATGCAAAGCTAGCATTATTAGAACTGGAACCCAGCATAACATAACTGGAACCCATAATAACATAACTGCCCCCCATACCATGAATATTAATGATGTAAACACAGCTTACTATATTTAGTCTTCCACACTCAGAAGCAATAATTAAAACTTAATATTTAATTAAAGGCTTCAAAATGGACTTTTTCATACCAAAAAGTGTTTACAAGCATAAAGATGCATGCAAAACCTTTTTTGTTTGAAAAAAAAGGATGCTTTGCATCTTTAAACGTGATCTTTAAGTGAAGGAATTCATTAATTCATGTTATGTTGGAAATATGGCAGTTACAAGGAAAGAAAATGTGTGTGATCTATAATGTATGTAAATGGAAAAAATATTAATATGGTTTTGTCTTCTTTTGTGTTTATGTATTCTTGTCTACATCTTAAGCAATAATTTAATAAAGGTTGTTTAAAAAAATAACTTGCAGATTTGTGGTAATCTGTAATTTAACTCCTGAAAACAGTTATAACAAAAACCTACATTCTGAGTAACCAGAAAGACGTTTTCTTACTAAAGTAATTACTAAACATACATTAGTACCTTGCTACAGTGTAAAAGATGGGACAAAAGACCCAGTATTTCTTTTCTTATCAATTCTTTATCACATACCTCATAAAAGAGTAACAGTGGCACATCTCCATAAATATGTTACTCGAGACCGGTGGCATCTGGAAAAACTGTGCAATCTGTCTGGGAGTTTTATTGGAAGAAAAATAGCTCAGTTTAACAAACTGTATGAAAAGTAGGGAGCCCATCATGCATCACACTTAATTTTTCATAAGACTTGAGAAGTTTCACCATTGTGAGAGCACTGAGGGACATTTGCTGATTGAATGATTCACACTCTTATACCTGCCTTTATCCTGTTCCTGGTCATGGTCATGGATGAGATGGAGCCTATCCGACCAAGCAAAATGCATAAAGCATGGAACTAGCCCTTGACCGAATGCTGCTCCATTGTAGAATACACACACTAGAGTACACAAGCACACACACACACACACACATAAAACACAGCAACACACATACACGCTCTCTGTCTTCTCCCTCATTCTGTCTACACGCTTGTCACATATCAGCATATCTTTGGGATGTGGAAGGAAACCTAACCACTATGTTCTCTTGAGCTGCACAGTAATGGAATACTTCCAGTTCAACAGAATGCTTACACACACATACACATTTTATGTGTGTGTGTGTGTGTGTGCGTGTGTGTGTGTGTGTGTGTGTGTGTGTGTGTGTGTGTGTGTGTGTGTGTGTGTGTGTGTGTGTGTGTGTGTGCGTGTGTGTCTGTATGTGTGTATCTCTCTCTCTCTATATATATATATATATATATATATATATATATATTTATGTCAGATGATCTAGTCCTCAGAAACTTGAAATTTATAAGGTCGAGACCATATAATCAAGTTCCTGAAACTTCAAACATCAAAAAAAAAAAAAAAAAAAAAAACACAAAAATCTACCTTCCCTGCAAATTATATATACCAATTCTGAGATTGTACTACAGTGAGGAAAAGGCCAAATTTCCTTATCTGCACTGTACCAAAACTTACATTCAATAGCTTCAGGTTTTCAAAAACTCAATCATATTTCGAGTTTCAGAAAATTCGATCAAGTGATAGGGACCCATATATGTATATATATATATATATATATATATATATATATATATATATATATATATATGTATGTACATAGATATATATATATGTATCGAAAACGTTGACCACCAAAAACCTCAAAGATTATGTACATGAAAACAAACCCAGATGGATGAAATGTGATCAAGTGTGATATCACTGTCAAAGTTCCAAATAGCAAATTAGAAAATCCAAACAGAAAATGCGGCAATCTTTGGTCCATGACTGCTGCATTTTCTGTTTGGATTTTCTAATTTGCTATTTGGAACTTTGACAGTGATATCACACTTGATCACATTTCATCCATCTGGGTTTGTTTTTTATGTATATATATATATATATATTTATATTTATATACACATATACAAATACACATATACACACACACACACACACACACACACACACACACACACACACACACATACATGTATGTGTATATGTAAATGTAATAGGAAACAAATTGTAGCAATCACCAAAACAAAGACATAAAAAACAAAAACACTTTAATAAAATCAATAAATTAAAATAAAATGCAATTAAGATTACTGCTTTCTGGCTTCTCCAAGCCCTTCTAGAGATCTGCCATTTAAAACCATAGTCATTTATTTATACGGGATAATCAAAAGTCTTCATACAAACACACCCTTCTAGTAATGAATCAAATTTTCCTTCTCAACCTACACCCCTTAAGGGCCAGTTTAAGTGACAGGTTAGCATTCAGTCTAGGATGTCTATAAGCTTAAAGCACCGCAATCTAATTCATTTCGCATCTTTCAGTTTTTAACATTATATCTCCTCCACGTAAGTTGTCACAAAGAACTTGCAGGACCATAAATTGAAAGGAGTGAGTTGGATTCTCCGCTATATGTTTATGTAGCAGATTTTGTCATCCTTCAGTTTGATGTCACTAATATGTTTATGAATACTTTCCCTTAATTGTCGGTCGATTTTTTTCCCAAATAAAAACATGTGCATAGGACACAGATGCAATATAGATAACATGTTTGCTGCCACAGTCTGTATACTGTAGACAAAAATGGTGAGTGTCAAGAGATGGATGTATAAATTAATTCTTGCTATTTATATATTTACAGCAGGAGCAAATCCTACACAGATAAGTCCCATGTCTATTTGTATTAAATCTAGAAATACTGCTCTTAGATTGACTCAGATGTTCTTTAAGATTTTTATTTCTTCTAAACCCAAAAGAAGGCTGCATACCAACTATATCTTTCAGATTAGAATCGAGTGTTAAAATTTTGCAATTGTTCCTAATAATTTCACAAATATACTTAGTATCAGTTGAATAAGTCAATATTACTCTATTCATGTATTTGTTATCATCATTTTGTCTCTTATATGCTCCCCTACAAATAGCGTCTTCTTTGACAGTATACATAATATCTTCATTGTATGAAAAATATGGTCGCGCTCTAGTTGTTCTGATATTATCAGCATTAACTAGGACTCTATTTATCTCTTGTTGTTTATTACCACATTGTCACAGTTCTTTATGCATTTGTTCAACAGCATGAGTAAATTCCTCATCTTTAGTAGATAATCTTGAGATTCTGCACATCTGGTTTGTAATAATATTAGAACAGACATGCTGTGGATGCATACTATTTCTATTTTAAAAATTATTCTTTTTGCATGGCTTCCTTTAGAGGCTAGTACTAATGTTTCCATCTTCATCCTTAGATAGCCTTACATCTTAAAAAAATCTATAACTGTAGTTGAATAATGTAAAGTAAATTTCAAAAAGTGAGTAGTTTCTAGGTGGTCATCCCAAATGAAGTAAATATCATCCACAAATCGAACATAAAATTTTACAGCTGGTAAATATGGATTATCACAGTTCAAAACAAATCTATTCTCCCAATCAGGTAATACCAAGTTTGCGTAGCTATTTGCACAAGATGTGCCAATGGCCAGACCCCATTTTTGCCAATAGTTTCAGACACAAAAATATTATTACTAAGTATACTCTTCAGGAGGTGACAAATCAATTTAATTTTGGCATCTTCAAATTTGGTATTGGTCTGTAAAAAAATGCTTTAGATATTCTATGCCATCCTTATTAGGTATAACAGTAAAATGATTATTCACATCAAGTGCAGCCATAAAATATAGTGAAGTAACTTCCCTCCTATTCATATATTTTGACAGTAATTCCAAAAACTGTTTGGTGTCCTTAATAATGCTATTAGCTTGTGCAAGTGCTGGTTTAAGCTGATTTTCACTATAACTAGAAAGTCGCTAACTACCCCAATGATTTGATGATAGGATCCAGGACTCTGTGCTTTAATGCATAGTTTGTCTATGTGGCTACTTTAAGAGCATGCAATTTAAATCCCTACACCTATCACCTAGGATCCTGCTTTCCATCTTGGTCTTGGACCACTACAGCCTACCCACCACTACATGTCTGTATCTCCCCAAATCAGTCCCCTTTTCCCAATAAGCTAAGCCAGGTCAGATCAAAAGGCTGCTTTGCAGAGAAAGTACAGTTATGTAAGTAAACTTACCAAAATAGTGGATGTTCTAAGGCATCACCACTGCAGTAGCTTAAGCTATGCAGGCTTATCTCCACCTGCACCTGCCAGCTTACAAAAAGATTTGAGAGCCTTCCAGGAACTTCTGCCAGGAGTACTAAGACAGCAGGAGCACCAGCAGGAGAACCAAAAGCTTCAGGCACTTTTTGCCCTAGAAGAAGGCATGAACCCTCAATACATGTGCTAGTAAAGAAAGAAAACTATCTTTATAATTATATCCATAGGAGTGAAAGGAACCCTTGAAGAAAAAGAACAAGTAAAGAACAAGAGAGGAAAAGCAGGGTTAAATGGAGGGTAGCTACTCCAGTGGTGATGCATTAGAACATCTACTGTTGGGTAAATTTACATAAGCAACTGTACCATTTTCAAAATGTACACTATAACTTAGGCATAGTAATATAAAGAGGATACCAATGCCTAAGAGTCCAGGAGCCCCTGGAGAATGGTCCTAGCAAAGTCAGTTCTGGAACTGGAAAAGGAATCCAACTTGTAATTCTTTGTAAAGCTATGTACTGAGAACCAAGTCGATTTCTTTAGAGTGCTTCTAGAGTCCACCCCTTTCTGAAAACCCACAGAAGAAGCCAGTGCACTCATTGAATGAGCTGTAACTCTGTCTAGAAGTGATTTGTTGTGGTAAGTGCAACAACAATGAATAGCACAAGACAACCTTGAAGAGATAGTTAACTTTGACACTGGTTTCCTTTTTCATTTACCTTTAGAGGGGACAAACAGCTGGTCGACTTTCCTGAAAGGTTGAGTTTTGCCAGAGTAATATCTGAACTGCCTGTGCACATCCAGGGACTTAAGAATCATTTATCCATTGTTATTAGGTTGAGTAAAGAAAACTGGGATGTTAATGGTCTGACAAAGTAAACTCTGAAACTACTGTAGGTAGGATTTGTTTGCAAAGAAACCTTGCCATTGAGAAAACTAAGATAAACTAAAAATGCTTGTGTAACTCAGGTGTCCACCTAGCAGATGCCAGAGCAATGAGTATAACAGTCTTTCATGTTAAGAACCTCAAATTAGCCTAATGAGCAGGTTCAAATGGAGGAGACATAAGCTTTTTAAGCACAAGGAGGACCCACCTGTTTCATAAGTGGGTGGATATGAAAGACCCCTTTCAAAACTTATTTTACTCAAACAGTGAACAGGCAAACTGAAATGGCTTACAAATGTACCTTTAAAAAGACTGTGACAGACATCAGACAATAACTAACACAAGTAATCAAAAACAAAATGCAGCCATGCCAGCCGAGGATCTTGGCTTTTAGAATGTCACCATCTAGAAAATCCTTTCCATTTCCCCATATTAGATTTCTTAGTAGCAGGTTTTCTTGATTCCTTAAGTACCCGCTGCATATCCTCAGAAAAAAAGTGGCTAAAAGGAACCAAAACTGAATCATTCAAACAGTTAGTAGATGAAACATTTTCAGATTGGGGTTCATCAAATTCCCATTGCCTTCTGTGCATTTTCAGATCGGGGTATATCAAACTCCCCCTGCCTTCTGTGAGTAAATCCAGACTGTTGGGAAGCTAGTGGTATCAGTCCTTGGTCAGACTGAAAAGAAGAGAAACACACTATCGCCTTGGCCAAAAGGGGGCACCCACTTCAATTTTGGGAGAGTTTCTCTGGATTTATAGAAGAACTCTGTTAATCAGTGAAAATGGTGGAAACACATACAGAAACATTCCTATCCATGGGAATGAAAAATCACCTGCCTTCTGGAGCTGTCTTCAAAGATTCCTGGAGCAGAATTTCTATAGTTGTCCATTCTGAAAGGAGGCAAAAACATCACATTACGGTGTTCCCCACAGGCATGTCAATTCTTGGAAGACCCAAGAATGAAATTTCTTGTGAAAGAGTCTATCCTGGTCCTACTGAGCTTGTCTGCAATAAGATTTTGCTCTGATGGAATTTATGAAGCCTGAAGAATCAGAATGAGCTGAATTGTTACATCCCAGGCCATCACAGCCAGTCTGCAAAGGGTAGGATGTGGTACCCTTTGTTTATGTACCACATCAATGTGATGTGTACACTAGCAGAGGTCCTGGGGACCAGAGGTAATTCAAGGTCTTCAGAGCACTGATAACAGCCAACATCTCCCTAATATCTATGGGCTTCTGTCTGTCTACAGAACTTGTACATTTACCCTTTCTGAAACCACTCCCTATGCCAGCTCTGAAGCATCTGTTGTTACTGAATGGAGTGGAGATGGAAGAAAGAATGGAAGACCTGGACTGCACATTAACTGAAATATCCACCATCTAATTTCCCTCTTCACAAATCCCACAATTGGAATCTGAAAAGTCAAAGGGTGTAGATGCTGAGTCCAGACTGATCTGAAGTACCTTTTTATTTTCCTCATCTGTAGTCTGTCAAAAGGCAGCATGATAATCATTGATGCCATGGTCCCCAGACTCCTGAGAAACTCCCTTGTAGATACTTGGCTTAGGTTGTAGAAATCCATGGAGAACTGTTGGAACATTTGTACTTTATCTGGAGGGATAAAAGCTTTTCTCTCAGTACAGACCAACAAACATCCCAGAAATACAATTTTGTATAAAGGGATAAGAGAATATTTCTTCCAGTGGATTTGAAATCCCAGTTTGAGCAGAAGTTCCTGGACAGTTTTTAGACACATTTGACAGCTAGAAAAAGAGTCTGCAAACATTAGACAATCATCCAAATATGGAAAAATGGAGACTGCAAAGAGCTATGACTGAAGCTAGGCATTTTGTAAATACCTTTAGTGCAGTGGAAGGGTAAAATAGGAAACTGACAGAATAAACCAGATACAGCAAATCATAATAAATACCTGAACTGTTTGGCAATAGGAATATGGCAGCAGATGTCCTTTAGGTCTAGCTTTACCATGAAAGCTAGGGCTCAAATCAAGATTACAAGATTCAGATGTATAACATCTTCAAATTGGAAATCTTAACATGGAGGTTTAAAGCTAAAAGATCCAATACCGGCCTCCAGGATCCTGCTGGTTTGGGGACTAGTAAAATCACTTAATAATAGCATCTGCCTTGAAGACTGAAAGCCACTGGTTCTATTACTCCCTGGAGCATCATATTGTGCAGAATGGAGGGAATAGAGAAGTCTAGTTCCTTGGGCAAGAGGGAATTCCCAGGAACTGAGAGGATGATTCCCATTGCCAGGAGTATCCTCACTGGATCCCTGCAGAACCCAACTGCCTGAGACTATTTCATGCCAAAAGAGCTGATGAAGTCTGAGGGAGATGGAGTGGTTGCCATGGTGGGGAGGGGGGCAGAACAGCTAGATAGTCATGCCAACTGGGAAAGCTATCTTTGACTTTTTTTTTAGTCTGTTTCCTTTTCCTTAGTTTCCTTTAAAGTGATCCTCCCCCACCCAAGTAGGGGGCCCCTTGTTGTTTAAATTGCTTTTTGGGAAATAGAGCTGAGGAGGGGTTAAAACTGCTACTTAGCTTACAAAAGGAGGGTTGAAAAAGCTTTATCACTTCAGTTTCCCCTTTTTCCCTCATTTCGTAAGTACCTCAGGTGCCAAAGTACCAAAAAGAGAATCATTATCTAAAGGACAGTTCAAGATCTCAGATTTTCATAGGATCATAGGATCATATGAAGTTACTAGGCTTTGGTCCTGAGGCCCTTACAAGCCTAGCCAAGAATTTAGCCCATGTTCCAACAAGTCAGAACCCGATGCCCCTGTCCAGCAGGTACACAGGTGGAATCCCAGGGGTGTCTTTTCTGTTTCCCATTCAGTTATTCAGATTGCACTTAAAAAGGGTTAATGAGGTACTCAGCTTGATGTGGAGAGGGAGTCTATTCTGCAGAAGGGGGAGCCTCTGGAACCCAAATCTGTCCTGCCAACAATTACTACTGATGTCACAGACCAGGTTGAGGTTGTGCATGCAGGTTACTCGAGTGAAGCTTGACTTGCAGATATGCAACAGTCCCATCAAGACAGAGTCTGAGATTGCTTTGTATGCCAGACAGAGGTCACCTCTGAGGAGTCTGTATGAAACTGAGTAGAGGGATAGGTCTTTCAGCTATCTGTGTAAAGTAAATGTTTGAGGCCCTGGATTCTCCTGGTGAGGAACCTCTGTGGTCTCTGCAGCTGCATGTGCTTTCTGACGTACATGCCAAAAGGGGTATTGTACTCAATAATGGATCTTATAGGGGAAGAATACAGGGATGTTATGACCTTCTCGTCCCTGGATGATACCCTTACTAATGAGGTGGGCCATGTAGAAAGCTTTCCATACAATAGAGGCAATATGGTGGTCAAAAGTCAGTTTGCTATCAACCTGGGTGCCCAAGTCCCTCACAACTGATTGCATGCTTATGACCTTGTTATTAATGTGATAATTTATCGGGATGTTCAGTCCTGACCTGTAGTAACTATCTATGTGTTTTCCCATCTCTATGTGAATTTTCTATAGATACTTCAGTTTTTCCCACTTAATGTTCAAATGAAACAAGTGTTGATTCTGATGAAATCCCTGGTCAGGGGATGAAAGCACTCAATCCAGTGGTTTTCCAGTTTTACTATTAAAATGGATTTTATTGCTGAATTCTTTGGTTGCTGCTATTTGTGTTCAACTACACAAGAAAACCTTTTCGAGATTTCCTGACTGCTGACAGTGTGTGTTTTGTACTAGAGATGTCACTCTCCCCAAAGGGGATGATGATGCATTTTTTGGCATTCAGTTTGAGGCCATGCTTGTGGCACCAGCCATTTGTCTGGGTGAGACCCTCTTGGAGGATTTCCACATCACTAGGGGAATTGACAAAAGCACCCAGCTTGCAGTCATCTGAAAACTTGGTCAGCCATAGCCCACTGGTATTGGCCTGCACCTCAGGAAAGTATATCCCAAACAACAGAGGCCCCAAGACTG
The DNA here is from genome assembly GCF_019279795.1 of Protopterus annectens. Taxonomy (NCBI): domain Eukaryota; kingdom Metazoa; phylum Chordata; order Ceratodontiformes; family Protopteridae; genus Protopterus; species Protopterus annectens. Next base: position 1,106,970,468 of record NC_056728.1, on the reverse strand, counting down.
ATCCCTAGGGTACACTGCTCATTATGAGTGCACTGCTTGAGGTGGCGTCCCCTATTTTGACAAGGTGGGTTCTATCAGTGAGCTAATTTGCTACCCATCTGGTAACATACAGATAGCTGAGAGAGTTTATCTATTATACCTGAGTGAGGAATAGTATCGAAGGTTTTGGCCAGGTCAGGGTAGGCAGTGTGGCTTTGGTGACTGCCTCAAAGAAGTCAACCAGATTTAACAGGCATGACCTCCCCTTGAATAAACCAAACTGTGTGGGGTTGAGTGTTTAGAGGTTGCCAATGTCCTTCTTAATGAGGTCCATGATAATCCATTCCATGGCCTTGCAGATCAGGCTAGTTAGGCTGATGGGTCTATAATTTCCTGGATCAGTGGATGCTCCACCTTTGTGCAGAGGGATGACAGTGGCTGTCCTCCACTCAGCTGGGAAGAAGTTGGTGCTCAGGCTTTGGTTGAATAGGGTGCCTAATGGTACTGCAAGTTCCTGCCTGACATCCTGTAGGATGCAGCCTGGGATGTTATGGGGTCCCATGGAGGTTGCATTTTTTTGCCTTTGAGAGGGCAGTGATGACTTGCTCACTAGAGATAAGGGGGGGGGCTGGTGCTGGGGATGTCCTGATTTACTGATGGGGGGACAGAGGGGTGAAGTTTTCACTGAACTTGTCTGCCAGCAGGTTGGCTATATCTACGGTATTTATGTATGTGGTATGCTTGACCACCATTTCTGAGCAGATCTGAGTGCTTCCTTTGAGATTGGGGACACAAGTGAAGAAGGTCTTATGATTGTCTTTAGTAGATGTGGCCTCAAAGTTTGCTTTGGGGAATTTCACTATGCTCCTATTTGCTTGTTCAGGTTAAGGAGAGATTTCTTCCAACTAGGCACCTGGACAGCAATTTTTTTCCTTTTATTCTTGGTAACTACAGCAGAGCTAGTAAGGAAGACAGCTAGAAAGGTGCTTGGTATGACATCTTGACAGAGGAAGGACAACAAGGAGACATGGTGGTGGAACGAGGAAGTACAGGAGAGTATACAGAGACAGAGGTTGGCAAAGGAGAAGTGGGATTGTCAGAGAGATGAAGAAAGTAGACAGGAATATAAGGAGATGAGGTGCATGGCAAACAGAGAGATGGCAAAGGCTAAGGATAAGGCATATGAAGAGTTGTATGAAAGGTGGGACACTAAGGAGGGAGAAAAGGACCTGTACCGATTAGCTAGACAGAGGGACTGAGCTAGGAAAGATGTGCAGCAGGTAAAGGTTTGTTTGTTTGTTTGTGTCGTTCGGCTTTTCCCGGTTAGGGGTCGCCACAGCGGAACACCAGTCCGCTAACGATAAAGGATAATGAAAGAAACATACTTAGAAGTGAGGAGAGTGTGTTGAGCAGATGGAAAGAGTACTTTGAGGGGTTGATGAATGAAGAGAATGAGAGAGAGAGAAGGTTGGATGATGTGAGGATAGTGAATCATGAAGTGCAATGGATTAGCAAGGAGGAAGTAAGGATAGCTATGAAGAGGATGAAGAATGGAAAGGCTGTTGGTCCAGATGACATACCTGTGGAAGCATGGAGGTGTTTAGGTGAAATGGCAGTGGAGTTTTTAACCAGATTGTTTAATGAAATTTTGGAAAGTGAGAGGATGCCTGGGGAATTGAGAAAAAGTGTTTTGGTACCGATTTTTAAGAATAAGGGTGATGTGCAGAGCTGTAGTAACTACAGAGGGATTAAATTGATCAGTCACAGCATGAAGTTATGGGAAAGAGTAGTGGAAGCTAGGTTAAGAAGGGATGTGATGATTAGTTATCAGCAGTATGGTTTCATGCTGGGAAAGAGCACTACAGATGCAATGTTTGCTCTGAGAGTGTTGATGGAGAAGTACAGAGAAGGTCAGAAGGAGCTGCATTGTGTTTTTGTAGACTTAGAGAAAGCATATGACAGGGTGCCTATTGGTGGTATTATATGAGGAAGTCGGGAGTGTCAGAGAAGTATGTAAGAGTGGTACAGGATATGTACGAGGGTAGTGTGACAACGGTGAGGTCTGCGGTGGGAGTGACGGATGCGTTTAAGGTGGAGGTGGGATTACATCAAGGATCAGCTCTGAGCCCTTTCTTATTTGCAATGGTGATGGACAGGTTGACAGACGAGATCAGACGTGAGTCTCTGTGGACTATGATGTTTGCAGATGACATTTTGATCTGTAGTGAGAGTAGGGAACAGGTGGAGGAGACCCTGGAGAGATGGAGATATGCTCTAGAGAGAAGAGGAATGAAGGTCAGCAGGACTAAGACAGAATATATGTATGTGAATGAGAGGGAGGATAGAAGAATGGTGAGGATGCAAGGAGTAGAGGTGGTGAAGGTGGATGAGTTTAAATACTTGGGATCAATAGTTCAGAGTAATGATGAGTGTGGAAGAGAGGTAAAGAAGAGAGTACAGGCAGGGCGGAGTGGGTGGAGAAGAGTGTCAGGAGTGATCTGTGACAGATGAGTACCAGTAAGAGTGAAAGAGAAGGTCTACAAGAGGGTAGTGAGACCAGCTATGTTATATGGGTTGGAGACGGTAGCATTGTCGAAAAGGCAGGAGTCAGAGCTGGATGTGGCAGAGTTAAAGATGTTAAGATTTGCACTGGGTGTGATGAGGGTGGACAGGATTAGGAATAAGTATATCAGAGGGTCAGCCCAGGTTAGAAGGTTTGGAGACAAGCCAGAGAAGCAAGATTACGTTGGTTTGGACATGTGCTGAGGAGGGTTGCTGAGTATATTGGGAAAAAGATGCTAAGGATGAAGCTACCAGGTAACAGGAAAAGAGGAAGGCCTAAGATAAGGTTTATGGATGTGGTGAGAGAGGACATGCAGGTGGTTGGTGTGACAGAGCAAGATGAAGAGGGCAGGAAGGAATGGAAACAAGTGATCTGCTGTGGCGACCCCTAACAGGAACAGCCAAAAGAAGATGATGATGATGATGATGATAGAGTTTATTTACTCCAGATGTCTACCAGACAGGTTTACTCTTCCTTGAAGAGGATAATTTTGTCCTGTCAGGTATCCCTGATTCTATGCAGCTATATAAATGCTAGTATAGTACTTTGGGGTAGGTTTGGACATATGTACCAGTTTCTATGGATGGGGAGGGGGCTGTGAAGCTGTTTATACCTTCCCTCAGGAGGTTGTAATCAGCTTTGGAGAAGTTTTTTTGTTTGACCCTAGCTAGGGGGGGGGGGGGTCAGGGGAGATGGTGACTTCGAAAGTGGCTGCTTTGTGGTCGGAGCTTACCAGGGAGGATGACACTGTAGGGATGCTGCAGTGCTTACTCATGTTGGATAATACTAAGTCCAAGATATTATCACCTCTTGCAGGCATTTGCATTAATGAAATTAAGGAATCTCTGGGCATTTGTGTTTTGGCATGAGCAGTTCTTCCAGTCTATAGTTGGATAGTAAAAGTTGCACAGGATCAGGGTAAAGGGTTGAATCTTGATAGATTCGAAGAGGTCCAGATAGGTGGAGTGGGCATCTTGAGTCAAAGTTGGGGGAAAATAACTCCTTAATCTATGAAACTCTTACTAGCAGTTAGGATCAAACCTTTTACCTTGTGCATGGGAGGTAAAGATTTTAACCATTATGCCAATTTTACTTAATCAGGAAGGTTTTGAGACTGAAGCTAAGCATGTTTTCTCAAAGGTGATCCAGAAACAGTCGCTTTGGAAGAAGAGTTAAAGGCATCACAAGTACAATGCAGAATATGCTAATCACCTGAGAAACAGCTACCACAGAAGCATTTACAGAAAATTTTACCTCAGGAGAGAACAAGTTAGCTAATAGCTTCTATATATTCCCAAAAAAAATTAAGTAAAAACTTTGACATACAGGTTTGACAATTTAAAATCCTGAAAGTTGAAGTACAAGGTGCAGCCATCTTCTTCCCCACCTTATCTGTTGCCTTACTGTTTATATCTGAGGAAATGGGGTTAGAAGCAATAACCTGTTGGGCAGCAACAGAGTTAGAAAAGGAGATGACTGTTGGGTCTGCCTTGGCATTAGAAAATAGAGACTGATGCCACTGAGTACCTTATATAATCTATCAAATGTTTTAGCAGTCAAAGGTTGTCTGTCTGATAAAGTTGCTGATTTTTTTTCTAGCAGGTCCTTAGATGCAACCATCAAGCCTCTTAGATGTACCCATCCCAGTTTCCACACTCCCCTCCCAGGGAAGTGAAAGATCTTCAAATGCCCCTTCCCCTGTCAGTGACAAAGGTAGTCCTCATTGGCCCACCCTGGGGATCCAGCTGCAGAGGATGTGATTATCTCCCAATCTTTGGTGGTTGCTAATGCTAAACCAAGATGACCAGGGGAAGACGTTGGATGGTCTGAGGAACAAAGATCAGCCATAGCAGAGTCAACCACCAGTGGACTCAATAATAATTCTTTTGATTTTGTGCACTGGGGAAAGTAATACAGAGGAGACCATTTGCTGATATATAGGCAAGCTGAAGAGGTAGAAGTACCCTGAAGCACTAGTAAGTATGTGAAAGAAAAATCTAGCTGTTCTGCGGTAAGTATTACACTGACAGTACCCACAAGCACAATACCTGTACCCCAATACCCAACATAAAACAGATTAAAGCTTTTTGGCATGCAATGATCTCTTCCGTAACAACTCTCTAGTCTCTCCCGCCGTGATTTTGCTACTGCCATTGTAAAACGCTATGCCTGAAATTCTACAGGAGTTAAATTTTACACAACTTAATAGCTGTATATAGCCAAATCCTTATATATGGGAATGTAAAACAGATAAACACTACTCTCATCTGTATTTGTTTATGATTGCATACACTGTGTATATCTTGCAAAATCTCCTCTATTCTTTGTTGTATTGTATCTTGTCTTTTTGGTCTGGGTTGTTGCTGAAAAAAAGGTCATTTGACCAGTCTTCCTATCCGATTAACAAATCAAAAATAAATAAACAAAAAACTAAAATTATATAGTTTTTAATCATACATAAAACCTTTCCTTCACAAAAAGTTTACAAAAGTACTTGAAATGCAAAACATAAAGAAAAATATGTCCCTCTCTATCACTTTGTTTCTAGGCACACACACACACAGAATTCTTGTCAAACAACACAATATTCTACATAAAATTTAGTTTAAAAAGGATGGCTTCTTCCTCTGAACACTTATCTGCAGCTTGAAGATCACAACTGATTGACAGGTGGACCACCAAAGAAGCTCTCACTTCAGTGTAAAAAAGGTCTGAAGTGTTGGGCTCTCCTCCTGTGTTTTACAAGTGCACCCAGTGCCCTCTTGGCAGGAGGAGTACCTGGAAACTGCCCAAAGCTTTCAGAAGCTTTCTGTTGCAGGTGGTGTAAACCCACACTGTTTAGCCTACTGCAATAGAGATCATTTTGAAATGTAATTATGCATTAAAGAAAAATTACAATAGGTTCATCTTTTCACTTTCTAACATGAGCTTTATATTGTTCAGAACTGCAAGGAGCCTGTAGTGAAGCAAGAGTTAAGACAGGGAACCAATCATGAATGGTATGAAAGTACATCAAAGAACACTAGCAAACACACACACACACACACACACACAAACACACACACACACACACACACACACACACACACACACACACACACACACATACACACACACACACACACACACACACACACACACACACACACACACACACACACACACACACACACACACACACACACACACACACACACACACACACACACACACACACACACACATCTATGAGTAATTTACAGGGCCACTATGTCATAAATCAGCATCAGCGTATTCCAGGATGTGGGAGGAAGCCTTAGACCCTACAGAGAAACCAAGTGAAGTCATCACAGATATGCAGACTCCTTATAAAAGACATCCCAGGCAGAAATTGAACTGGAGAACTAGGTATGGAAAGGCAAAAGCAATAAACATTGTGGCACCCTCGAAACATTGCCAATCTGCATACCTCTCAACTGTCCAGAATTTCACAGACTTCCCAGATTTTTGCCTTATATTTCTGGTCTGTTCCTCATAAAATTTGTGGTTTTATAGTTAAGGATTAGCAAAGGATTGGGATGATCTGAGGACTGAAGTCACCAAATAATGGCATACATTTGAGTTTCAGACTTCAAATCCTTTAGAAAATGTATGTTAACACAAACCCTGTTACTCTGTTGACTTTCTAAGTTTATAAGAGCAATATTTAAAATCTGACCCTATTTTTTGGCCTTTGGCCTTTGTCTAACCATTTTGTTAGACTATGTGCAGATTGCCTGCACTAAGAAGTCAAGAGGTATATCAGTCTATTTTATCTAGGTTGCATTCACATTGTTGATATGGGGTAAGTGCACCAGAAGTCAGCTATTAAACAATAATATCAAAAATATAGTAACAATAAGCAAAAAAAATTCAGCAATATAGCACATCTTGAATTTATTAACAAATATAAATACAGTAAAACACAATACAATACACAATAAGCATTCAGTTGTATTTGTTTGACCATTTGAAAATGCATAGCTCCAGAACATTTTAATGTATAGGATGAGCTACATAAACTTTCTCTTTATCTAATTAAAGCCAAGTACTACAATAATTAAGTAATTACTTATTTGAAGGTTCCACTTTTAGTATGATTGTTACAGGCAGAAGTGTAGCTGTCTCAAAAAGTGCACCATGCCAGCACAACAATGTAGTGCCCTACTACCTCAGCTGTCCAAGTGAAGAGCAAAAACAGGGACTGTAGACAGGACCCAAAATGTCTGCTCTTTCTACATCACATGCCCCCTCCCCCTTGCTCCTACCCCAACTATTTGGGTCCAGTTTCTGTGCCTTGTCACCAACCCTCCTCCCTGTCATTTTTAAAATGTAGCAAACAGTTGCTACAGTTTATACTCTACACAGAGCACTACAAAGCTTAGTTTTTAGCTTTAAAAAAAGAAAGAACATTTTTTCTTTTTTAAACTGCTTGCTACAAATGTAGTAATCATTTGCTACAGTTTATACCTTGAACCAAGCACAACAGCTCTCAGGTCTCAGTTTAGAAAAATGAAAAATGTTTTGCCTTTTAAACTCTAGCAAGTACACCCTTCCTAAATATCCTAAATAGCCTTGCACCTCCTAGAAGAAAGGGACAAAAACAAAGAATGCTATTTGGCTAACTATAACGAGAAGAATGCTAATGCAGGTTAGAGAAAAAGCATTGAAAGGATGGCAAAAATATAAACTACCACATCTCGAAAACATCAGAATGTTCTGCAACAGTACTAAAAAGCAACTAAATGAAGACAAAAAACTGTATTATAATAACTTTCAGAAAAATAGTAAACATAACCATAAAAAAATTCTGGTCAGCCATTAAAGAAATCTTACATCCTTGACCAAACCTCCATAACCCCTCTCCCAATAACTCACCACTGAAAACTGCAATAAAATTATACTCATATTTCACAAATAGGACAGCATTCCTTATCAAAGATTCTCCAACATCAAAGTCTAGCCCTGCTCACAGGCTATATATCACCACATCCACTTTCACCTTCAAACCTGTGCCCACATCCTATATAAATTTGATTTTAAACAAATTCAAACTGTGCTCTACTTCAGGTGATGACCTTCAAGTGAGTACCTTAAAACAGCAGCCAATAGCATTGCCTATCCTGACTCAATCCTTATAAAAAGATAAATCCAGGAATCCCACACTCCCTCTCTCTGGAAAAAGTCACAGATTATCCCTCTGCACAACAGTGAAAATTCAACAGACATTGCTAACTTTAGACCTATAGCAGTCTTCTCCCCCTCTCCAAAATACTTCACAAATGTTTTCAAAAGTAATTGCTAAACTATCTCCTACAGGAAAAACTCATGTTCCAACACAACATGGCTTCCATTCTTCCTGTAGTACTAACATGACACTTCTAACCTATATGGTTACTGCCAATAAAGCTATAGATAATGGCAAACTAGTCTCCTCATTTCTAGACTTGTCTAAAGCATTCAACAGTTTGTTTCAGCAAACTTCTAGTTCAAATGTCCTCACTAGGTCTATCTCAGCCCACCCTTGTATGGTTCAAAAGCTATTTGTCCAATAGGTATCAGTTAGTAAAATGACACCAACCTTTCTCCATTCCTCTCAGTCACAACTCATGCTCATGCCCCAAATCCCTCTTTCATGAAAAAAACAAAATTAAAATCCTCTCTCTTAATTATTTTTTATTATTATTAATTATTAATTATTAACAAATTATTAGGGATGACAGTGGATTATATTCTATACAAAACTGCATAAAAATTATTAAAAACAAGGGCTGCTTTACAGAACAAAAAAATTTCTCACCGACACAACTAAAACTACACTTTCCACAACTTACAGACATGCCTATCAAATCTGCTGGGCATGGTCTGTATTCATATCACGTTCATAGATTCTTAGCTATATACTAGGCTAATGACCACTAGGGCCCTTATAAGCTTAGCTGTGCAACCCAAATTTGACACACAAATTTGACTTATATAGGGGTGATTTACTGACTGCCTCTGTCCTTCAGAGACATAAGCACCAGAAAAGGAGTGAATTTCCAATTACCCACCCATTGGTCCAAGTTGTGCTTGAGGCCTGGAAATTCGTACCTGTATCCATCAAATCAATACCCTCCCTGCAATACTTTAAAAGCATTCTGAAAGATTCCCCTAGCCAAAATCTCTCTCTCTTCTTGCTCAGCCACAGGATAAACTACATCCCCAAATATGAACAAGTACTTACATGCAGTCAACACTTGATTGTAGTATATTAGTTCAAAGCATTAGGTTGCTGTGTATATGATTGTTAAATACATACCAAGTAACAATAAATCAGTTTCAAAGCTGGATGCTTAAATTTTGTTCTATGGATTTTAATGAAAATGTGTGATTTTAAAAAAAATTAGATTTGAATGGCTAAAACAAAATGTACTAATTAAGCAAGTAAAGTTTGAAATAAATGTTATGTTTGCCTGTAGTCTACAATAATTGCTAATTACTGAAATAAAGTAAAACTAAATAAAACTCATTATGTTCATTTACTGTATTACTTTATGTTGTATATATTTTAGATTTAAATATTATTCTTAATCTTGGGAAGTGTGGTAGATAGATACTGTTTGTCCCTAGAGTGCAAGATAGACATTATATGCTGGCCTCAGTTGTTATTAATAAACACAGGCACACCCATGCCCACCCACATACCCACACACACACACACACACACACACACACACACACACACACACACACACACACACACACACACACACACGTGCATGTGTGTGAGTCTGTGTCTGTCTGTATTGTTTGATGTCCACAGATCAAAAATCAGTCACTTGGAAATCTAATGTGGTCTCATAAAGATGATCTTAGGTAGTACTGAGATTCCATTGGTAAAAATATTCTCTTAAACAATACAGCATCTGCTTGAGTAGTGATTCATTGATTAGCCTTTTTTACAAAACAAAAAATACTAGAGCTAACCTAACAATACAGGGTGATGTAAATAAGCCGCAGATGGCAGAAAGACAAATATAAAGGTGCACTTAATGTCAGAGAACAAATATATCAACCACTTTTGCAAAGAATAATGCTAGACTTTGGTGATATATTGTGGTCAAATGTATGTGGTTAGTGAGGATGAGGAAGCAACCATGTATGTACCCCTAATTGAGGCTGAAATAAAGGGCATTGCTTCATTGCTTCCTCTGCTCCTGTTTCTGAGCATGGCTGTTTGATTAGCCCAGACTAGGTTTACAGAGACATGGCTATTGAACTGACTTTAATATGTCACAAAATTAAGATAAGTACTACAAATTTGTATAGTGCTAGATTTGGTGCAACACATAACGGCATTTGTACTTGTGTCCCTCTAACAATAATCTTCTTCTCTTTTCCTACAGCGGAAAGCCAAATTTACTGGACATGGGCTCCCTAATGATTAAACCAATACAGCGAGTGATGAAGTACCCACTACTGCTGTGTGAGCTGCTGAATGCCACGCCTCCTGATCACCCAGACCGCAAAACAGTAGAGGATGCATACACAGAGATCAAAGAAGCCAATACTAACATAAATGAGTTCAAAAGACGCAAAGATTTAGGTATGGCTGCATATGACGTACCCAAGCTGCATTTTCTTTCATGTCCTGTCATTTCCCCTCAGGGTAACTGAATAAATTAGGATGCAGTCCTCAGGAGCAGTCCAGGAGATGTAGAGGTGTATGAAAGTACCACGTATTGTGACACCACACATTTATGCAAAGTACACATCTTATAACCTGTCAGTAACCCTTGATGTGATATAAATATGTAACTCAATCTAAGACCCTAACAGATTTTGCAGACTGTGCTAGTTTCCTCTTCACTTTTCCCATTTCATGTGTTTTTGTTTCCTTTTTCTAATGTTCTATGCAACTTGTTCTAGCAACAATTGCTGAGACTTCCCTGCTGGGGGTAAACCTGATGTGCAGAGCTCATTGTAAATTAAGCCACCTATACTGAGCCAAAAGATATCGCAAACCTCCTGGCTGATAAATTCAGCTCCAACTTTACCCCTCTCTCCCCCTCAACTTTCCCTCAGGAAATATCAAATATAACTTCCCCTACTATCACTAATGATGTCTCTAAGACCAAGAACACTGCATCAATGTTCCAGGATGCTTTCTTAATAGCATGAAACATGACCTATCAGGGACTCTGGAATTACTATTTAACTGTAACCTCCAAACAGGCTTTGTGCCTCATGAATGGAGAAAGGCAACAGTCATATCTCTGCACAAAGGTAGGCCATCTACAGACCCTGGAAACTACAGACCCATAAGTCTCACTATTCTTATATGTAAAGCCATGGAAAGAATTATCATGGAGATGATCAATAGAGATATAGTAAACCTCCAGACACTGGACCCAACCCAGTTTGGTTTTGTCAAGGGCAGATCATGCCTACTCAACCTCATGGGCTTCTTTGAGAAGGTCACCAACACAATGGATAATGGCAAAATCATTCACACTGCCTACCTTGACCTGGCTAAAACATTTGACACAATACCCCACTCAGGCATTGTTGACAAACTCAAGAGGCTAAGTACAAACCAGTGTGTCACCTGGTGGATAGCCAACTGGCTCACGGACAGACCCAGGAAGTTAGAAATGGGGAGTGCACCTCTACAAAGAGGCCAGTCACAAGTGGAGTCCCTCAGGGATCAGTCCTTGGACCACTTTTTTTTGGCATTTACTTCTCAGAAGTCAAGGCCAATGTCAATGGTCTCTGGCTGACTAAATTTGTAGATGATTGCAAATTAGGAGCTGTCATTGAATCTCACACTGACACAAATGTTCTCCAGGAGGGGCTGACACAGACAAACAACTGGTGTCAGAGCCATGGACTAAAAGTAAATGCCAATAAATGCATAATAGTATCCTTTGGGAAGTCATCGATCCCTGGTAACTATCATATTGACAACACACCCTTTAGAGTTCACCCAGTAGTCAGGGACTTAGGGACACACATAGATAGTAATTTAGTCTTTGACCATCACGTGTCTACAGTGGTGAGGAAATCATTCTATTTTGTTCAACTTATAAACAAAGATATGGCATCTAAATCCAATGAAGTCATTGTTCCACTGTATTCGGCATTTAACAGATCTATCATTGAGTACAATGCCCCCTTTGGTATGTACCTTACCAGGCATATGCAACAATTGGAATATCCACAGAGGTTCCTCACTAAAAGGATACAAGGCGTAAGTAAAATGCCCTATGCAGACCGCCTCAATGCCCTATCCCTGTATTCTGTCTCCTACAGGCTTTTGATGGGAGACATATGCCTGGCATACAGGGAATTGTCAGGCACTACTCTGATAAACCTCCTGCATATCCACAAAACAAACAGCACCAGAATTAGCCATTCTAAAGACTTAAACTTTGCCTGTGATATAAATAGGACCTGCTGGACAGATAGGTATGAATCCCACAGACTACCCTGCCTATGGAACAGGCTCCCCATCCATGTAAAGCAGAGTTAATTTCTAACCCAGTTCAAATGCAACTTGGATAATTGGATGGGAAACTGGAAATTCATCCCTGGTTTGGCACCAATGTCTCTAATGAACACAGGTAACCTGTAAATGGTTCATCTCCCAGGGCCATGCTTACACTTATTAAGGATATCAGAACTTGTCAGAGATTTGGGATGCATGGCTAGGCTTTAAAAGGTCCTTGAGGTCCTTAGCCTATTAATCACCCAGGATCCTACGAACAATGCAGTCAACAGTGCTCAGTCTGATTTATCAAGTACTTGAAACTGCAGACATTCAGGGTGTGTGAAGACTTACAAACAGGTGTTCTGTAAAGTCCATAAGGGTAACAAGAGCAGCGCTTGAAGTTCTGTAGTAAAAGCACTATGGCTTCTACTCACATGCATACATGAGCTCGAGTGCATGCGCACACACACACACACACACACACACACACTTTGCTTACGTGCATAAATAGGTGCACACACACACACACACACACACACACACACACACACACACACACACACACACACATAGTAATGAAAACAATTTAGTAATAAATGGCCTCTGGCACTTCTGGTTGTCCATGCAATGCCTGTTCTGACTCACTGTTGCAACACAACTCATTTCTTGGCATTTAATGCTGCAATACAAATTTGTGTTCATAGTGTCTCTCTCCTAGAACTGAGTCATATTTTCTATTCACCAGTGGAAAATAAAACTACCTAAACAGAGTGATGATGTCATGTATCAAAGGTTAAGTACCTATCTAAACAGTTTACCTGAGATGGCACTCAATTCATTGCTATAGCTAGTTAAAGTTTAGCTGATCATGTCACAAATGCATGTTCTTGTACTTCTGCAATGGCAAAAATTATGTCAAACTCAGACACATTTGTGCAATTACCCCTCCTTATAGCTCATAACTATTGTTATCTTAGTAAGTCACAGATGTCTCATCTTGATGCAGAGCAATGTAAGATAGCTGCAAGGAAGATGGTCTTTCTGTTTGCGCATGCGTGTGTGTGTGTGTGTGTGTGTGTGTGTGTGTGTGTGTGTGTGTGTGTGTGTGTGCGCGCACGCACGCACACTTTTCCAAAAGTACTCAATTAATTCAGTTTATATTCACTATACACTTGCATAAGGGAATTTTGAAGGCAAGTTTTACACTTGCAGAATCTAAGGATTGTAAATGGACCATCACTAAAAGGATAATATTCTGTTAGATCTGCTAGGAGTCACCAAAAGCATTGTAGTAATCCACCTCTGACAGACCTTGTACCACAAACGAGAGACATTCATACTTGCACTAAGAATTTGAAATGGTGATTAATCTAAAGGCTGACATCTAGAGTTTGTGGGGAGATCAATATTTTTCTACTAGACATAGGTCCTTAAGTCTACTAATGAGCAGAATGAAGCACCTGAGACAATAGTTTGACAGGATGCTCTGGTCTTCCCAATCAGATATTGTCTTCCCAGTTTCTGTGAATGAGGCAGTCAGTAGATACGAGCTAGTGTTGAACCTGCACTTGGACACCTTTTGACAGTCTGTAACCAGCTATTTACAAAATTTGAAAACAAGGGATGTGGTTGTGTTATGGCTAGAAGTGCTTTTCGGCTTTTTCTTAGGTCGTCACAGCTGGAACTCCCCGTCCGCTACTTGGCAGTAGAGTTTTTACATGCTGGCTTGCCGGCCTAAACGCCAACCTTTCTCTACGGAACGCGCCCCTACCGCCATTCACTCACATAGTAGTAGACTTTAACTGAGAATCAACGGCAACGCCTACCCTGTGAGGCGCTAAACGCCACTACCAGAAGTACACCTTAAAATTTGTTAACTATGTAAGCCCAGTAGATACAGGTTCCCCTTTTCAGGGATGACCCTGAAACATTGATTTGTAAAGTTCATTATATCAGAGACAGTCTACAAACAAGACCAACACGAGTCAGTTCCCGGACTGTATTGTTTTAACTATGATAGGGTTAACCTAACTGGAGGAATGCTGGTCTATGTTTTGAAGATAAAAACTGTACTGTAAAGTACATTTAGTTTTGGTAGCTCCACTTCAGCTCTGCACAAGGTTATAGCTAAAATAATTTCTCACTACTGCTTACACTACCAGTTCTGATTTCACTTGTTTACATTAATTTTTTATTAAATTTGTTAAGTAATTTTAAGATGCATGGACTCTGTCTCAGTGTTTAACAAATACTACAGTAGCAACTCACATATCCTTAACTCCACGAGTCACACAGTTTTGTTGAATCTCACACCGAAAAATAATTGTGTACCTTGTCTGGCTTAATGATATGAATGAAGCTGAATAGTGATGGCAAAAGTTCAGGAAACAATCTGTTTGGGATGTGATGTTCAGAAAAATAATTGCCTATTCTTTGCTCTCTTCACAGTTACTGACAACAGTTCATAGGTAAGTACTAGGCTAGCTGCCCTTGAGGGCCATTTTAAGTCTAGTCGATTTCCTTTTTTGTGCACAAATTAACCTATTCCATTTGGTTACAGATTAGCCTTAACCATCCCATGGTCTGTATTACTCCTAGTGAAAATAACTGGGACCATACCATAGATAATTTGAGGGGACCCATGCATGGGATAAAGCATTTAGTAGTACAAGGGGCATTCCTGGGATACATTTTCTATTATAGATCCATATATTAAGAATAGACCATAAACTATAATTATATCATCTTGAAAACTGTACTGAAGTGAATGTGAAAGCCATCTGCCAGTTATCTGTCCTGCTCCTGCATCAAAGGCATGGCTTGTTTCATAAGGAACTCTCTCATTATTCCTAGTGTTGTTACTTTTTACTCTTCCTGAGGGATGGATTCTCACCATTGCTGCTTATAGATTCCATAGTGCTTTTAAAGAGGTTTGTAGCATTTGGAATGAGTTGATTATACTTAAAAACTGGGAATCAAGACAATGTGGTTTTGCATCTCTGACTATGTACCTCTTTCTGACATCTGAAAGCTACATAACAAGTTCTGTTATGCACCTTTCAGAGCTGTTCACACAATGCCATATACATCATCCACTACACGGCACTGGGAAATATCCTCTTTAATAGCTGTAAACCACTTCACAATTCTGTAAAAAAGCAAAATGTGTTTACAGCACTGGAAAATAACCAGTTTAAAAGTTGTAGTACGCTTTACAATGCCATAAAAAAGGACAGACTGAAGTGTTGAGCTAAAGATGCATTTGCTGCACAGAATTCATTCTGTCAGTGAACATAACTATTTGTTAATGTCTACTTGAAATTTATTCAAGAAATTCACGTCATGAGGAACTTCTTGACTGTGTTTCTCAAACTTATCATACTCATCTATATTGTGTAGAATTAGTGCAAAGTTCTTTATTATGCATGCAGTTCCCTACAGTGAAGCATTGAAGAGCATTACTAAGGCAGCATTCCTTTTCCTGTTAAAAAGCCTAACTAATTAATGCATATGCTGGTAAGGCTACATATCACTCTGGATTGATTCTGATTGACTCTATCTGGACTCCTTGTAACACTAAACAAGTTGCTCGATATTGTCAGAGTTTGGCATTGACCCTGAAAACAACCACGTGTGTCCTTGAACTTTAATTATTGTACAAAATTGAATAAAAATGAAAAAGAGGCTTTGTGTTTCTATTCTGTCAAGTACAAATGAAAGATCGATTTATTTTGCAGTTCCATAAGCTTAAAAAGTTAACTATTTTGTTTCCTAAATAATAAAATGTTATATTTGGGCATTTTAGTGCAGCGGTTAGCATTGTTGCCTCACAGCAAGAGGTTCTCCAGTTCGATCCTCAGCTGGGGTGCCTTCTGTTTGAAGTCTGCATGTCCTTCCTGTGGCTGCGTGGGTTTCCTTTGGGTGCTCCGGTCTCCTCCCAAATCCCAAAGACATGCTGTAGGTGGATTGGACACTCTAAATTGGCCCTAGATGTGAGTGCGTACGTGTGTGTGCCTTCTGTGGAAGGTTGGATTGGCTGGCAACTCGACACCACAAAACTCCACTGCCAATCATGAGCGGACAGGTGATCCGCTGTGGCGACCCCTAACCAGGAAAAGCCGAAAGAAGAAGAAGAGGTATGTTTGCACCCTTAATGTTTCTTGTGTTACTGGAGAACTGTGACATTATAGTAAATTACTGCTCATGCTAATGCTGCATATTACAGTTATGTAGCTCACATGGAAAACCAGAGGTTTTTTTAATCTGCCTGAGTACTGCAGCCAGCGACTACCCAGCCGCTCTTCCCGTCCACTATCCTCAGTTGTTTTTCCACTGCCTTAGGTTCCCATAGGGACTACCCAGCCACTCTTCCCATCCATTATCCTCAGTCATGTTTCCACTGCCTTAGGTTCCCATAGTGACTACCCAGCCACTCTTCCCATCCACTATCCTCAGTCATTTTTTCACTGCCTTAGGTTCCCATAGCGACTACCCAGACACTTTTGCAATCCACTATCCTCAGTTGTTTTTCCACTGCCTTAAGTTCCCATAGCGACTACCTAGCCACTCTTCCCATCCACTATCCACAGTGGTTTTTCCACTGCCTTAGGTTCCCGTAGCAACTACCCAGCCACTCTTCCCATCCACTATCCTCAGTTGTTTTTCCACTGCCTTAGGTTCCCATAGCGACTACCCAGCCACTCTTCCCATCCACTATCCACAGTCATTTTTCCACTGCCTTAGGTTCCCGTAGCGACTACCGATCCACTCTTTCCATCCACTATCCTCAGTTGTTTTTCCACTGCCTTAAGTTCCCATAGCGACTACCCAGCCACTCTTCCCATCCACTATCCACAGTCATTTTTCCACTGCCTTAGGTTCCCATAGCAACTACCCAGCCACTCTTCCCATCCACTATCCTCAGTCATTTTTCCACTGCCTTAGGTTCCCATAGGGACTACCCAGCCACTCTCCCCATCCACTATCCTCAGTCATTTTTCCACTGCCTTAGGTTCCCATAGCGACTACCCAGCCACTCTTCCCATCCACTATCCACAGTCGTTTTTCCACTGCCTTAGGTTCCCATAGCGACTACCCAGCCACTCTTCCCATCCACTATCCACAGTCGTGTTTCCACTGCCTTAGGTTCCCATAGCGACTACCCAGCCACTCTTCCCATCCACTATCCACAGACGTGATTCCACTGCCTTAGGTTCCCGTAGCGACTACCCAGCCACTCTTCCCATCCACTATCCACAGTTGTTTTTCCACTGCCTTAGGTTCCCATAGCAACTACCCAGCCACTCTTCCCATCCACTATCCTCAGTCATTTTTCCACTGCCTTAGGTTCCCATAGGAACTACCCAGCCACTCTCCCCATCCACTATCCTCAGTCGTTTTTCCACTTCCTTAGATTCCCATAGCGACTACCCAGCCACTCTTTCCATCCACTATCCACAGTTGTTTTTCCACTGCCTTAGGTTCCCATAGCAACTACCCAGCCACTCTTCCCATCCACTATCCTCAGTCATTTTTCCACTGCCTTAGGTTCCCATAGGGACTACCCAGCCACTCTCCCCATCCACTATCCTCAGTCATTTTTCCACTGCCTTAGGTTCCCATAGCGACTACCCAGCCACTCTTGCAATCCACTATCCTCAGTTGTTTTTCCACTGCCTTAAGTTCCCATAGCGACTACCCAGCCACTCTTCCCATCCACTATCCACAGTCGTTTTTCCACTGCCTTAGGTTCCCATAGCGACTACCCAGCCACTCTTCCCATCCACTATCCTCAGTTGTTTTTCCACTGCCTTAAGTTCCCATGGCGACTACCCAGCCACTCTTCCCATCCACTATCCACAGTCATTTTTCCACTGCCTTAGGTTCCCGTAGCGACTACCCATCCACTCTTTCCATCCACTATCCTCAGTTGTTTTTCCACTGCCTTAAGTTCTCATAGCAACTACCCAGCCACTCTTCCCATCCACTATCCACAGTCATTTTTCCACTGCCTTAGGTTTCCATAGGGACTACCCAGCCACTCTTCCCATCCACTATCCTCAGTCGTTTTTCCATTGCCTTAGGTTCCCATAGCGACTACCCAGCCACTCTTCCCATCCACTATTCTCAATCATTTTTCCACTGTCTTAGGTTCCCATTATTCACCAAGCTAATAAGTTTCACCATTATCTGTGGTAAGCTAATACAGGCCTCTAACAGCCTTAATATAACACAATATTTTCAATAAATCTCAAAAAAGCTCTAATCTTTACTGAGAATTACAGTTAGAACATGTAAAAAATTACATTTCTGTTTCACCTGAAATTCTCAATAAAATTTGTGATTTCCAATTTTATTTTAGGGCTGTGCCTTACACTGTGTCTATGTACTATGAGTATTATATTTGTTAAGTCATAAGCTCCCATACCATGGTGCCAAGTTATTAATGTTTTCACAAGCCTGACTTGAAGCTCTCATCCCAGGTTACCATTTATGCCTGCATCTAACCTCCAAATTCTTTCTCACCCAAACCAGCTACTTATGCTTTCACCTATCCACTCCGGCATTCCTCTTCAGATGTTCTTCGTGTTTCACTGTTGCAGTCATTACATTTGGGTAATCCTGCTGGCAGGTTCCCCTCAGTCGGCCTGAATTCCAAAGTCTTGGGTCCTGCATCAGCTGTCGTCGCCCCCTTCCCTGACGTCAGGTCATCAGGGATATAAAAGAAGCAGCCAATGCCATTTTCTTTAGTCTTTCTTGCTGCACGGTGCCCGAAGCAGAAGCAGTATGCAAGTGCCGGTCTGCCGACTCCTGAGATTTTCGAGTTTGAATTTTAGATCCGAAGACTTCTATAAAGCTAAGTACCCCGTTGGGGAAACTTTTTTCTTGCTCCAGAACCGATGTCAGAAAAAGTTAATAATTGTATTTCTTGTGGGAAGCAAATACCTCATAAGGACTTTCATTCTAACTGTATTCCTTGCCTAGGCCCTGATCATAACTTTCTGGGTTTTCGGTTTTGTGCTAGATTTAACCAATGCACTATTAAGCATCGGTATGATTTTGCTTTAAACTACTTTGGACGCAGATTTAATTATCCAGAAATGTCGTCGGAAAGCCATCCGACTAGCGGAGTTCTCAAAAAACACAAAGAAAAAGAAAGACAGTCGAGGCCCAAAACCGATGACGAAGCTTCTCCTAAGCCAGTCGCCGGTTCTCAGTGAGGCGCTTTCGCAGCCCCTGACGACCGCTACTTTAGAGTCGCAGGCCACTACTGACTCTCATGTGGAGTCGGTCATGCCGCTGGAAATTCAAGGTATTGGAGCCTTGAACGCTAATCCTTCAGATGGGTCCGGAGCCGTTGAGCAGTTACCGGCTTCTGAGGGTGTATTCAGACCCAAACATCTATACATTAAACTGACTTCAAAGGCAAAGACTAAAGCACCTTCAAAGCAAAGAAGCAAACTCAAGAGCCACGTGGACAGGCCTCCATGCCCAAAAAACAGATGCTCAAAATGGCCAAAGACTTGATTACCTTGATCAGGGGTTCCCATCCCCCTCCTGATAAGCAGTCTAGGCAAGAGACTGACTATGAATCTTCAGATCAGGTTTTCATTTCTTCTGATTCCTCTTCTGATAAGGAATATTCTTTTCCCCCCTATGAGGATTCTGATGCTGAAGACTCCATACCTTCAGCTTCTCCTCCTGAGGACTATTCTTTTGGGGCAACCTTACATATCATGAGGGAGCATTTCCACTGGGAGAGCCAAGATTTTTCAGAATCTAAAAAGAGGCTCAGGGATTTCTTGTTACTGCCTCAGCACAAGCCACTAGCCATCCCTCCTGTGTTAGACATTGTAGATGATGTGTTTTCGGAGTCTAGCCTTATCCCTGACTCCTTGCCTCCAGCTCCTGTTAAGCCTGACAGATATTACAGGGTTCCTGACTCACATAAATTCCTTTTTCAAAACCCTGCTGCTGACCCAGGAACTATTTTTCAGGGTCCCAAGGGAGTTAAGGCTTCCACTGAAAAAAACCCTACCCCTTCTGACAGGGATTCTAGGGCACTGATAGATGGGGAAAAAAGGTTTACACATCTGCTACCTTGGCTATAAGGGCCTTAAACTGTCAGTTTCATATGCTCAAATATCAGCAACATCTCTTGGCATAGCTTAAACAGAAAATGTTGTTAAACTCTGAATATGCAGAAAACAAGGAAATGCAGGATATATTGCATGCAGCTGAACAAGTTGGAAAGCATACTTTGCAATGTGGTTTTGATTCTTTAGAGGCCTCCTGCAGGGCCGCAGTTACAGGTTCTGTAATTAGAAGGCATGCTTGGTTAAAGGAACAAAATCTGCCTGATCATGTTAAAGTTAAATTATTGGATGCACCTTTACAGCATGATTCTTTGTTTGGTGTTAAGGCAGAAGAGGTGTTAAAGAAAATGGAGGACAAGGCTAAATCTATGCACTTTTTTCTCAAAACTGGCGCATTATAACCCAGGACAAGTGGGTTCTACATATCGTGTCGCAAGGCTACAAGTTCCATTTCCATACCCTGCCAAAGGCAAACAGCTGGCCAGATCTGACAAAAAATCAATGGGCAGAGGCACAAAAATAAGTCTCATCCCTCATGGACATGAGGGCCATTCAACAAGTGCCAGAGCAAGAGCGGGGACAAGGATTTTACTCAAGACTGTTCTTGGTACCCAGAAAGGACAAGGCCTGGAGGCCAATACTGGACCTATCGATTCTGAACACATTCCTAGATATACCAAAATTCAAAATGTTGACTTTGCAGCAGCTTCTGCCCATGCTGGGCAAGAATGCTTGGCTTGTAACTTTAGACCTAAAAGAGGCATAGCTGCATGTCCCAATCAGACAAGTATGCAGAAGATACCTCAGATTCAAGGCTGGCTCAATGCGTTACCAATTCTCTGCACTCCCCTTTGGCTTATCTACTGCCCCCAGGGTCTTTACAAAATGCCTGGCTCCAGTAATTGCTTACTGAAGACCAAGATGAATACAAATATATCCTTACTTGGACGACTGTCTCATTCAAGCAGAGAACAAGAACATCCTTCTACAGCATCTGGCATTTGTGAAAAAACTTCTAACATGCCTAGGGTACACAGTCAATGAAAATAAATCAAAACTAGTACCCTCTCAAGAGATAATATTCCTGGGTGCAAGCTTTAATACAACTGCCCAGACTCACGCCAGACAAACAAAGGCAACTGACTACCTATTTTAAAATGTTAGCTACAAAGGCCCAGTTATCTGCAAGAACAATTTTGCAACCTTTGGGGTTCATGGCATCCTGCATCCTTCTCATTCCATATGCAAGATTGCATATGAGGAAACTTCAATGATACCTAAAAAGTGTTTGGACTCAACATTGCCACAGCCTGGAAACTATAATTACTCTCATTCCCTGCCTGCAACAGGAGTTTCGATGGTGGGCGAAGGCTTGTCAGTAAAACAAGGGACAGCCATTCACATTACCCCCAGCCAGGCAGACACTAACAACAGATGCATCAGATTATGCCTGGGGGGCCCACATGGCAGGAAGATGCATTCAGGGAACATGGCCCTCAAACCAAATGCATCTACATATCAATCAAAAAGAGATGCTAGCTGTTCAAAATGCCCTGACAGCCTTCAAGGACCTACTTCATCCAGGATAACTACTGATAAAGACAGACAACACCACGGTCATGTGGAATATAAACAAGCAGGGGGGCACACATTCTTACCCCCTTTGCAGACTAGCCATGACTTTGTGGGACACAGCATTGACTTACTAAGTACATCTGCAGGCACAATTCCTGCCAGGAAGGAAAAGTACTCTGGCAGATGAGCTAAGCAGAAACCTCATGGATCCCCACGAGTGGCAGCTGGATCCACAAGTCTTCAGCATGATAACAAGGAAATTGGGATGCCCGGACATAGATCTATTTGCCTCCCCTCACAACTACCAAATGAAGAGATTCTGCACAAGGATTTATCACAGACAAGCATGGAAAGTGGATGCCCTATCCTTCAGCTGGAAAAACCTATCAGTATATGCCTATCCCCCTCTGCCTCCCCTCCCCAAGGTACTCCTAAAGGTCAGACAGGAGAAGCCAAAGATGATACTGATTACACCAGACTGACCCCGCCAGCACTGGTACCCAATATTAAGGAGCTTGTCTTAATGCCCAGCTTGGACCTTACCTCAGGTACCGCATCTGCTGTCCCAGCAAAACAATCAGATCCTGCACAGCCAACTCAGGACTTTAAACCTGGCAGCATGGCAGATAATGTAGTCATACAAAACACACCTCTCAGCAAAGCTGTGATGGATGTCATTTTGGAAGCCAGAAGGCCTAGTACTAGAAAATCTTATGCTGGAAAATGGAAGAGATTCTGTGCTTGGAGCAAGGCACATGGAACAGATACAGCTGTGCCAAATATTCCTCAGATTTTACAATACTTAACTGAGATGCTGGACAAAGGCCTATCTTTCTCATCTATTAAAATTCATGCCTCTGCCATTTCGGCTCATTAGAATACAGAGCCACCAATCTTTTCTTATCCCTTATGAAAACAGTACCTCAGAAGGCCTCCAAGGAGATCACCAATGCCTGCATGGGACCTCAACTATGTCTTGGAAAAACTCACCCTGCCTCCTTTTGAGCCAGCTGCTACTGCTGATATAAAGTTTTTATCATGGAAAACAGCTCTGCTCCTAGCAATAACTTCTGCAAGACGAGTTTCAGAGCTACAGGCACTCATGGCTGTGGAACCTTTCATCATTTTTTATCCGGACAGGGTCTCCCTGAGGTCAAACCCAACATTTATGCCTAAGGTGGTGTCCAGTGTCACTCTTAACCAAACCATTCATCTGCCAACTTTTTATCCAAATCCACAGAACAAGGGGGAAAGAATTCTGCATTCTTTGGACGTACACAGACAGCTTAGATTCTACTTGGACAGAACCAAAGTTTTTAGAAAGACAGAGCAATTACTAGTGGCATATGCTGCAGGATCACAAGGAAGGGCTATCTCAAAGCAGACTATTTCAAAGTGGATAGGCCACTGCATTCATTTCTGCTACTTATACCATGGCAAGCCAGTGCCTAAGGGCATTAGGCCACATTCCACCAGAGCTGCAGCCACTTCAGCAGCTTTTCTCAGGGGAGTACAAACTAAAGACATTTTAGAGGCAGCTACTTGGAGTTCAGTGCACACCTTTACAAAGCACTATCATC
>NC_056728.1:1106934685-1106942185 GCF_019279795.1 Protopterus annectens | reverse complement strand
GTTTAATCATTTCTGTCCAAACTCTGTTAAAGTATTCCTCACAAATAAAATGTACCTCATCTTACCCTAAATGTTGGACTCAACTAAAGGCCTACCTCATCTTATCAGTTAAATGTCATTGCCTCTCATTCAACCAAATAGCACCTAACCTGAACTACATCATTCCTTTTTTGTCATACTAGTTCTCCTAATGTCTCTCATTTGCCATGTTCTAATACTGCACCAGTCTGCATTGCTCACTCACATAAGCTTTTACTTAATATAACTTTTTCCATCTACTCTCAAATTCTGTATAAAATCCTTCACTCCACTAACTTATCCTGTCACTCCCACTCAGAAAATAAACAGCTATAATTATCATACAAAAATCTCGCTTTCCATATGAGATTTATCTTGATTTATTGTAAACATTGTGTACTAATATTGTATTTACACTTAATTTTTGTTATCCGGTAATGGTATATAACAATTTGTATTTTCATTATGATCTTGCTGTGTCAGTAAATGCAGTTCTGACATCCTTTGTATTCCCAGTCTGAGACTGAAACTAGTTCTACCCCAGTAAACATTGTTTTAGATAAAAAAATAAAAATAAATATATAAATAAAATTCCCCTGAAGACATGTTTTGTATTCAGTCTCTATACAAACTGTGCTGCATTTACAAACCCCAATATAATCCAGAGGGGCTCCTGCCCTACTTCTTTACTTATATCATCTGTTGTAGTGGCCTTTCCGTCTCTGACATTATACATATCCTGATCTTTATCTAAAATGTATACCCTAGCACATTTACATTCCATTCATGGTTCTCTTTGTATCATATTTCTGTCATTGCTGCTTTATTAAGATATTACCCACTAACAAGCATTGCCTTTTGTGTTTCCTTGACTTTACTGCTTTATCCTTGTCCTTGTATATATATTGTTACATGCTTTCTCCTTTACATCATTACTGGCCCTCTCAACAGAAATGTATCTGATAAACTACTCTGTTACAATTGTGGACATGCAAGGGCTTTTGTGATGCTTTGCTGTGCCTCCTAATAGTTAATTTAAATATAACTGATGGAGCATACAAACCAGTCACTTAGAATACAAGATTCCCTCATAAACAAAAGCAGATGACCACACATATAGAGCTGCATGTCTATTCAAGTGGCTGTCTAGACCCATACAAGCCAAGTCATGATCTCCCCACTAGTTATTCAGTCATTTTATGAATCACATTATAATAAGCACCCTAGGTTCAGCCATGCTGGGGGAAAAGAGAGGTAACACATCTAAGAATATTGCCAGCTGCCTCTCATCAGTAACACAGACCAAGTTCTTCAAATGCTTCTTGCATTTTTCTGATGTGTTTCCTAGTGGTAATCAATACTGTACCCTAGACAAGCTATTGATATTCTGAAAATGTGATCACTGCCCTACAAGTTACTGCACCAGACAGCCTCACTGTCTATATCCTCTACATAATCCCTTCCAGCAGTGAAGGTCCCCCCAGCACAGATCACTTTCTTGAGGGGTACCATGTTACTAGATGTCTGCATTATGCAGAATCCCAGTATTCTTCTCCAGCTCCATAGCTGGTGTCTCCATAAGGTACCAGTCTGTGCCAAGACAGAATATGAACCTTGGAAAGAGACGTCTGGAAGGATACAATTATGTTATTCCATTGTATCCCTGTGAATCCCATTGTGGTGTAGGGATACTGCATTCCTTGTGAATGCTGAGCCAGCAGTGGAGCTCCGTAGTGTTCCCCAAAAGGATAGTGGTTTGCCAGACCTCTGCCTGGCAATTACAAGATATCAGCAATCTTCTACGTCAGTCCAGAGAGAGGTACATACAAGGGGTAACACCACTTTCTGTGAAATACTTCATAGAAAAATGATGCATCACAGTACAACACTGCCTCATCACCTCTATTTTTTGTCACCATAACTATTTTGTATGTTAGCGTGTTACACTATGTTTAATTAGGTTTTTATTTCAATTGTTTGTTTCCTTTAGTGCTGATGAAGTTTCAGTTTTCTGAGACGAAAAAAGTGGTGAGCCAGTTAAGCATTTATTGTATATTTTTTGTTTTATTCTGCTATTAAAGTTCTTGTGGTAAAGTTCATGGTTGGTTCTGCCTCGTAGTGTTACCTTTGGGAGTGTTTTTGTTGGCAGTTTGGTGCTTTTGGTGGCACTTTTTTTCTCCTTTTAGTTCATTTTGTTTTGTTAATCTATAAAGCAAAAACGTAAAATTATCCAATCAATTTTCTTTTCAAAATAAAACATGGTGTGGTTGAATAATTACTGTATAAAAATATAAGAACTTCTTTATTTTCCTACTGATTGGAGCTGAATCAAACTGGATAGTTACAATGCTGACATGGGGCAGGAGATTTACAGCAAACTGATAACTGACATGATTAAAGTTAAATAATACAGACAATAAGTAATCAGAAGGTGTCAGAGATTTTTGTCATTTAGAACTTTTCCAGTTAGAAAGTATGTGCCACAATGCAAGCAGCAGGCAGCACTGTGTTTTCTAAGGCAAATCTGTACTCCTCAACTGCTCCTTTTCTCTATAAGAAACAAGACATCAGCCTAGCCAGTTTAACTCACCTCCTGTCCTAACAGGTGAAAAATTAAGATTTCCCACTAACAGCTGCAGGTGCAGACAGAATTACAATCATTTGTTTGTAGCTGTTTCAAGTTGTTAATGAATTAACTAAAAGAGAAAATGGGAAGTAGAGTTTCAAAATAATTATTCACTGTGATTCATAGAGACAGCACCTGTTTTGATGTAAATCAGAACTATTCACCTGCCCGTCTCTCTGTAAGAAGCCATCCACCAGACTCTTCAACCTGATTCAGCTGCAACCTTATTTACCAGACAGTCAAGGTTCATGGCCAACAGTTCACACATTGTCCTATTCAGTGCTGGCTAAACCAAAGTGCAAAACAAAAAAATAAATAAATAAATACCACTTTTGGTTGTTTCTGTCTGGTTAAAATATTAAGTTGTATAAAAGAATAGTAAAGAGTAAACAAGCAGAAGTTCACACAGTCCCTGAATCTACTTAGTTTCTTGTACCCACCTGTATCAAAAGCAGCTCCTAACACACAAATCCATTAAAAGCAAATATCCTTACAACCCAGTCCTAGTGGGGTGATTTAAATTCCTAATAAATCCTCCTTTCAACCAATACTATCCTTTCTGGATTCAAAAATGTACTACTGAAACTGTAATAAAATCCAACACACTCTACCCGGTGCGGTCTTGCTTTCTTACTAAGTGTTTCTGTTTCTCTAGAAAATGTACTGGCCAAGTAATTAGAAAATAACGTGCCCTGCTGCATTGATCTGAAACAGATGAGGTTTTGGAAAGCCATCTCTTGGCTGACTATTACTGAAACTATTTGTCATGCAGCTGCCCATACTGAAAAGTGTTTCCTACCACTTCAGCCAAGGTACATTCAGAAGGATTCTTTAGTTGAAATAGAATATTGACAGGTTGAAGGGGCTATGGATGGCTGGATTGCTAGGTTCATGCTCCTTCTGTGTTTTATATGCTGAGAAGGAGCTGTATACACACACATAACTTCCAGTTTATTATTGAACAGCCTTTCTTCAATCTTGCTTTTATTCTGTATGGCATGTATTACATCTGTCTGCTCACATTTTTTCCTTACACCCATATATAAAAAGCCTATTTTTGAAACTTAAACTGGACCCCCATTGGTTTATACATTTAATTTGGCTGCTATCTTTCTAGACAGTTCTGTAATAGTAATTTTAACTTGACCAAATATCTAATTTCCCATATTTCCAATGTTATCTGTAAAATTATGTTATACTTTTCTATTCAAATCAGTGGCTTTCTCTTTTTTATACTAGCGTTTTAAGGGAAAAGCACATTTAGACATCCTTTCAATGGATCCATGTAGACCTAGAAAAGAGAAAAATCACTCAGTTTTACATGGTAGATGTTTCAACACAATTAAAATGAAGCTGTGTTTTCCTGAAGTTTGCCATACAACAGTCTCCTAGTATTTGTGTCATAATTACACCGAACAGCAACCACGACACTGCAAGCGGACACCTGTTCACCCAAGAATCCCTGCTACTTAATCACCTCCCACTTCATCATTACACAAATAAAATACAAATG
Organism: Protopterus annectens; assembly: GCF_019279795.1. Lineage (NCBI taxonomy): Eukaryota > Metazoa > Chordata > Ceratodontiformes > Protopteridae > Protopterus > Protopterus annectens. The sequence continues at coordinate 1,106,938,028 of NC_056728.1, read as the reverse complement.
CTTTTCATTCGTCAGGTACGTGTAGCAGTTTCAAAACATGGTGCTTGAGTTTGTCTGATTCAAGCACATGTATTTAAATAACAGATGACTCCTATAATATCATAATTTCTCTGTGCTAAGATTCCAATTTCCTAACTTAAAATAATGGGCATACTACATGTTTTAAGTTAAAATACTGAAGCACTCCAAGCCAGAATTCTTCAAAGGTCAGTAGAAGAGAATATTTAGGGCCCATGAGATTCTTTTGCATCATACAGTATAAGCTAATTAATATTTTAAACATTCATACTGACTGGAAAAACCAATTAACATGGGCATTATAACTCCAGCATTAATGCAAATGTGTTTATTAGCTGTATCAAAAATTAGTATCGCTGCAGCTACGAGCTACCAAACTTAGAGCACCTATAGCTGCGTTTTTTCTGTGCAACAAATTATTTTCTTTAAGAGCTGTTGCCGTTCATGTGTATGCAACTTACATTTGGACAGCAACAGTACTTAATTTTCCATGTTACAAATTCTTGTTAAATGTTGTTGCTGTCAAAATGTATGAAGCTTACATTTAAACAACAACAGCATTTAAGAGAAAAATTCATAGCACAGAAAAACAGCAATTATGACTGCTGTCAAATTTAGCAGTTGGCAGCAGTATTGATACATTTTTTAGCATGGTTATTGGCAACTGAACATTTTTTTCTGCTATAGCTTGTTCTAACTACTGTTACTGTTCAAAAGTATTATGTGCCCATTTGAATTGCAGCAGCATTTAAAAAGAACTACAAAACAGAACGTAAGTTTAAACCACTATGTGCTGTGCGAGTATCTGTGTGTGTGTATGCAAAATAGATTAGCAGTACTGGTTTTAGAAGTCCCTTCTAAGGAAAAGTTGGGGAGGAACAATAAAGTCCACTTATATAATGACATTATTTAAAAAGGGTAAGATATTATTCTCTTAAAAATGTCATTGCAAAATAACAGTAGTCCATGACTGAATGTGGTTATTGGTGGACTTATCCATGGTTGATTTTGTTTCATCACTCGAGTTTCCCCTTTGTGATCAAGCCAAGCCAACCATGGGTAAAGCCAGTATTACACACACCCACTCATGGACTATGACTAAAGTATTTTCTGTCACATATGCCACATGTTTTAGTGGGGATATGATGCCTGCTCAGGACATATAAACCTGCACTTTTCATTAGTTTCAACTGAAAAGAAGCTATGATTTCCCTGAGATCTCTAGCTCAGTCCCTTTAAGGGTAGTGCAGCAGTTACAGTTACATTTCTAGCTGCTATAAAATTAACCCATTTATAGTTCCCTGCAAAAGTGAGTTACTGCAACATCAGTACCTGATGGGATGGACAGCTCCACTGGCCTAGAGGACCCTGAGTATGAGCCAGATGACCTAAGGTCAGTTCACAACTCAGGTGCCTGTGGAGCTGGCATTAGGGAAGGCAGGAGTGACACAGTTTTGCAGGCTAACCTCTTTGCAGGGAAGAGTTGTGGAAGCAGATGCCTGGGATACCCATTTTGTGGTTGAAACCCTGGAGGAGACTGTACATACCCAGGGTAATAGTTTTGTCCTGAGAGGCTATGTCATTCATGGAAGTGAGTGGCATGCCCTCACTAATGCCGTTTGTATGCTGAACCCTGAACATTTTACTGGGCATACACTGTGGGGTTAGGGTCATTAGAGGAAGAACCCTAAATGGCTGACTAAATGATGGCTCCTTTCAGTCAGCTTCCACCCTGGTGTATGAGAATGAATAAGATATCTGACCTGGGAGGATCTGATTGTCAGCAGGCAGCAGGGGAGAAGAATGTCAGTAAAAAAAATACCTGCTGGGGTGGGAGTTATGAAAAGATTTGTTACCAGCTAGTCAGGTCTGATCCTGAAGGTGAAGACTAGGTATCAAATTCTTTGGCAAGAAGGGAGTAAATCTAAAATCATAACTCCATCCCCTGGCAAGTATTAATGCTATTATACCATGATAATATATATATTTTTTTAATTTGTGGCTTTATGTTATTTTTCCCCAAGTCATGTGACTACTGAGTGTTGGCCTATTAAAGGACAAAACAACAACACATAGACAACCTAACAAGATGAACAAATGTTCTAACTCAATAGTACAACCAAAAAGCTCCCAGAAAACTAAATAAATTAAAACGAACTCACTGCGGCAAAAATAAAGAAATACACACAAGATGGAACTGGTAATAAACAATTTCGTCCTTTAATGAAGCAAAGAACATCATCAGAATATATTAACAAGGAAAAGATGTAGAAATACACGGTAATATACATATAAGATTAAATGTGCAACCAAAGAAAAGCTGGTTGCACATTTAATCTTATATTTCTGTGCATTTCTACAGCATCTTTTCCTTGTTATTGTATTCTGATGAAGTTCTTTGCATCATTAAAGGATGAAAGTGCTTAATACCAGTTCCATCTAGTGTGTATTTCTTTATTTTTGCTGCAGTGAGTTCATTTTAAAATGTTCTAACTCATTGACTTGCATGTACTTAAGTAAACTCTTATCTTAACTGCATCTGCATTAAATAATTCTTCATTTCTAGTGTAACTTACCTAAGTTTATATTTATCAGCCAAATGTAAATACCCTGCTCAGCAGTTTATCTGCTCTGATATGTATAGCGGTATTGTAATTTTTTTTAACAAACATATAAATTAAAATGCTGATAATAAAGAAAATCTGAAAGACAGTACATCAAGCTGCTAATACTGAATAAATCCAGAACCAAAACTATTCTGTTCACTTGAAGCAAATGGCCTTTTGACTGTCCCCCATCTCAACATCTCCACTGTGAACAGTACTCAAAATGACGTGGTCCCTTCCTATATATACCTGCGGGTTCACCTAAAGTAGCACTTTTCCTATTCTTCAAATGATTCACAGACAGCAAAATAGGTAAAATAGCTTAAAAAAACTCAGTGCTTTCTAGTACTTCAGGCAATGCCTGTCTCTTCCTTCTCTCTATGATAATATGTAGAGATAACTTTATATTTCTATTTGCCTCCATGAAACCCTTTTGCTCCCTAATGTGAAGCCTTACAAATTTTCCTTGCTTTATTACAGCGAGACCTGATCTGTTACTGCCATTACCAGTAGAGACCACCATTTTACTATACTTTCCACTCTTCAATGTCATGAATTTAAACACTCGCTTCAATGCAACTCTGATTGGTATTATGTACAGGCCTTTTAACAGCAGCCGTAGATGCCCGTTTAATATTTTCTGCCCATGTTCCTGCAAGAGAGGTCAGATCCAGTGATTCCCATTTATCATTCATTCCTCATACTCGCATCATAACTGG
>NC_056728.1:1106872185-1106932185 GCF_019279795.1 Protopterus annectens | reverse complement strand
TAAACCTAATGACACCTATGCCTATGAAGGTTGTCTGATGGTCACACAGAATCTGTTTCTATATTTTCAGTTATTTACATGTTTTTCCTCACACTGAAGTGCAGAATATATACTGATCAAATGTCAGTGGTTCCTAATGTTACTTTATGTCTGTCTGTCAATCCCTCTGTCTTCCATTTTTTTGGACAACACTGGTGCTGTCATTATGAGGTAAAACCTATATCCATTGTCCATTGCTTTTTGACCATCTCTAAAGGCATAGTGCTGTAGTATTAGTTTTTCTTGCCTGGCTTCCTTGACTCCTTCAATATAGACATCCTCATACCCAGTATGGAAGCAACCACCTTTAAATCTTACTCTATGGCTGGAAGGTTATTTTACAATCACTGAAACTGCATCCCTAGCATTTAATTTATTCAGCACTGAAAGGGAACACTGTGTATCACTGCTAAAATGTGGCTTTCTTCAGGATTTCAGCACAGTAGTTGCCATGTAAGTAAAGATGCACACATTTAAATAATGCATGTCTGACAGGATAATTCTGTCTGTATAATTATCTCTGATGTCAGCATTTTACTAACCCCTTTTCTAGTGATGAAGTACATAAAAAATGATGATGAAGAGTCTGTACGAGATAAGCTTTCCAGGCTGAATATTCATTCAATACGGAAGAAGTCGCAAAGGGTTACTGGACATCTAAAGATGCTGACTGGTGGAGAACAACAGGTACCTATAACATTTTACTCTCATTATATGAAGAACAGTATGCTAAATTGTTACCATAATTTAATATATGATATCTGAGAAGGGTATTAATGCAATGTGGCTTAACTCTAGGCACATCCTAGGTTTGGGAAGTGAATGCCAAAGCCTCACTATCCCCAGAAACAGCAACAAACCATGAAAGTCACATTTTGTATATTACAAAACTAGCATGAGGAAAACATTTTATCAAAAACTGATTTCATACTGAAGAAACATTTCTGTGTATATATTAGGCTAAGATATTGTTAAAGTTGCTTGCATTTTTTGGAAATTAGCAAATTACTTTTTCACTCCTGCTGATCCACTTAAACAGAGGTAGGACAGCTTACTTTTCTGCCTGGCAAATATTCCACTGGGGAGGAATAAGTGGGAATTTTGTCCTGAGGTCCAGATAAATTAGGTGGTCCAGCTGACTTTTTTCTTTACTAATCACATGAAGCACACAATCAACTGCATGCCCTACCCTGCTGCTCTGCGGCAGTTGCCTACAGCTTATGCTCTTTAATTATCTGCAATCAGTTGCTCTTAGCATCCAGAGTAAAATATCTCTGTGTTAAGAGTTATTAGTCTCAGCATTTTCCCAGTTATATGTAATCATCTGTTTAAGCATAAACTACTAGGAGCAGCAGATACTCAGACCTTATTGGATGGCTTCCCTTTGCAGGTATGCATTTTTCTTTATTTTCTGGCAAGAAAGAAAATAGATCTATCACCTGTGGTAACAGCAGTGACTGCCCACAGCACAATGCACTTATATTTACTTTTTTATATTATTGTTGTTACTACAATTGTGGTGGGGGTGGGGTGCCCTATTGCAGCAAGTTGAAATACATTACTGTGACTGTTTAACAAAACTTGTGGCAATAACCACAGCTGGGTATATATTTAGTGAGATAGTCTTTGAAATCAAGTAAAGGACAATTACGATAATCACAACAATGTGATCAATGCCATGGCTTGGAAGTGGGTATGGACAGTATAAGGTATATAAGAACTATAAGTTAAAATACACCACTGTGATCATTTGTTCTTTCACTTTTATTACAATTTAACATCAGAGGAATGCACAAGATGGGGTTATTTTTGTGAGGGACAGGTAGAAAGCCAAAGTATGGGTAAAAACACAAGACAGTTATATTATGTGGCTTGTCTTTGGGCAATGTAGTGTATGTATAAATGAACAAGATGAACTTCACTTTTCAGGCTACTTTGTTTTTCACTTTCTTTACAGTCACACATCAGAAATTTTCATAGAAAGTAGATATCATGATGAAAGCAGAAGGAAATTATATGATTCATGAACAGCACTCATTCATATAGCTAGTTTGGGGAGGGGGTATGTATATGTGTCGGAGAGCAGCATGTTGGTATACATTGCCGTATGTTTTTTCTTTCATATTCTTCATACTGAAACATTAGGTATGTACATAAAAGAAGGATACCTTTCTAGACAGAGGTGGGGAGGCATGCTATACATGAAAGCATAGGGTAGTTGCACAATTACTGTTATGTAACAGTGAAATTGTTTCTTGGGGGAATAGTGTATGTGTCTAACAGCAACAGGTTGAAATATACTACTGTGCACATTATGATTTTCATTTTCTTCTCAATGGGGCAACAGATGTGTGTAGAATGTAGCCATCCTTTTAGGGGCAAGCAGTGCAAGAAAGCAAAGGGCAGGTATGTGATCACTTCTGAGTGATTATTGACATGGCTTGTTGTGGAGGCAATATTTTTTCAGAGTAGTGTGTACATTATTTGTGACAGAGAGAGAGACAGACAGATAGACAGATTGTGTGTGTGAGTGACACAGACAGATTGTGTGTGTGTGTGTGTGTGTGTGTGTGTGTGTGTGTGTGTGTGTGTGTGTGTGTGTGTGTGTGTGTGTGTGAGTGTGTTGACTTCACAGTCAGAGGTGGTATACACTATCAAAAGGGCATATTCCACTGGGATGTTGTATGTATTTTGTACTTATGAATCTTTTTGAAGTCTTTGATATTTATTGTGAACTGCCTTAGAAGAAGTGACATATGTGGGCTTTTATTTACACCTGCATTCATCATTTCAGAGAGCTTTTTATCACAGTCTGGCACTATACCCTATTTCTACTTGTGGGCTGTCTGACCATTGATTCAAGGTTGTGCAAAACTACTGTCCAGAATGTGTGTGTGTACTAAGTCTTCATTACACCAGAAATAACAGAAAAATAAATGCATTTTTATATAATTACCAAGACAACATTTCTGTTATTATGTGTGGGGGGTCTAGACTCTCATTCACTGAGAATGACAGAGGCATAGTGAAATCTCTTAGGTTAGAATGGATTTTTTGAGTTTGTTCCATACTCACATATTTTATTAGAATTCCCTGTTTTATTATAAAAATGACTCCAGGGAACTGACACAAGGCATACTATATACAACTAGTACCTCCAGTTTTTCATAGGTCTTTTGCTTTCAAAGTCTGGCACTATAAACCACATAAAGAAAAACAAATTGCAAAATAAAATAAAGTGAAAAATGGCTCAGGCTCACAGCAAACAACGAAGTCAGGTTTATTCAACATGAAGCGTTTTTCATCTCATGCACTATTTTTACTTGTCTGAGGAAGTCTCTGTGATAGTGTATGAGATGAAAAGCGCTTCACGTTGAATAAACCTGATTTTGCTGTTTGCTGTGAGCCTGAGACATTTTTCACTTTATTTTATTTTAAAATGTGGCACTATACTTGGTTTACACCTTGCTGTTATTTGACTTCTGCTGCAAAAAACAGGTAAAAGTTAAACTAATGTCCAGAATATGTGTTTTCTGTGTTCTCATTAAGGCAGAAGTAAAAAAAAAAATCCTATATATTTTACCAAAAAAAAAAAATCACTTGCAAAATGTCAGGAATGCAGTGCAATGCAATGCTTTCATTCAACTAAGTTTATTGGATTGAGTTCATTATTGACCTTTACTGAAATCCCATGAACATAACAGGGTTTGTATGTGCAGTGCGTAGCTGAGCATTCCATTGTTACAACCTTAATATTTTGTAATGGAGTTAAACGAGAGGACTTTCATATGTAGGTACCACAGTTTTTGTTAACCACCTTTATTGAATTATCACTTGTGACAAATGCAAATTTATATATTTGCAAAAGGAATCAAATTGTATTAAATTAACATTTACAAGCATAATTAACATACATTGCTTAATATATATATATATATATATATATATATATATATATATATATATATATATATATATATCATATAACCAAACATTACATAAAATATTCAATTCCTGCCCCCCCCTTTTTTTTAAACAAGAAACATCTTTATTAAACCATAAGCAATCATACATTTGTATAAAGGAAAATGAATCACAGACACAGTTCTAGTTGCAAACATTTTACATCACAAACCTTACTGACACACTCCCAGTTGCAAACATTATACATCACTTATAATCTACCCAGTCATTTTCAATCAAACATTACATAGCTCATTTAAGTCCTGCCTTCTTTTAAACCTCATTCCTTCCCTGTATACATTGTTCCCACAATTCCCATTTTTCCTATGTAGTTTGCTCCTACCTTTTTCTAAAGATCTCAATTCCAGTTGCTTTATGTCTGTTACTATAATCACTACTTCTAATATAGTTGGTTTAGAATCTGATTTCTATTTTCTAGTAATTGCTTTTTTGGCAGCCACCATAATTAGACACAGCAAGGCCTTACCATGTCTAGACAATTCCGATTCTGTATCATAGGTTACAAAAATCATCTCTTTCATCACACCAATCCACCCACCCAGCATTTCTGACAATGCATCCTGCAGGGAATAGGTTTTGGTAAGTGTATGCATTTACTGCCACAGTTGGACATTTTTTATTGTCCCTGTTGTGCTGAACCTGTGCTTTGTATGTGGAGTACAATAATGGCTTAGAATGTCTCTCTGTTGAGTTGTCATTATACCAGAAGTTACATTCCTCTATATTTCTAGATGTTTTTTATTTTTCATTTATAAAATGCCACAGCTAATAGGTCAAATATTAGAAATTCAGTGTATTCCTACAAGGAAACCACTAAGAGTAGACTGTAAGTACTAACTATTTTTGCAGCCGGCCATTCTGCTGTTATTCCCTCAATGGTTCATACTGAAATCTCAAAAGGAGACTGATACATCTTCTTTTACAGATAGTTCATACATCAATATGTTTAGAGGTGTTCACTGACAAAATCTGATATTTTGCAGCTGCTTTTGGGAGTGCTGTTGTGAACTTCTCTGTATTCAGAACACAGTATTGAGCTAGAGTAATTCTTAACTGAGTTGTCATTACATCAGAAGTAAAAATCTTTTACATTATACCAGAAAAAAAATATTTTCTTCAGCTGTTATGTGCTGTGGCTACAATGCCATGCTTTGTGATCAGATTCTTAGTTGTACTGAGATAAAAGATCTGAGGTAAGAATCATAGTTAATAAGATAGTTATTTCTTGGAGCTCAAGGATAAAGTGCCCAAGGGGATATTACTAGATGTTTTGCAACACTGAGGTGTATTAAAAAAAAAAAAAAGAGTACCTGCATTAAATACGCGTGAAATGTTGTACAAGTAACACATCCTGCAAAAGACTTGTGTGTACTATACATAAAATACTTAGTTGCATCCTTGAAGCTAAGATAGAACCCTGTTGTTCTGTGACAATAGCTTTGATAATGTTGAGTATCACAGAATGCATGAAAGTAGTACAATTTCTTACTCTTTTGCTTAAGCTCAAGTAAAACAAAAAGCAGACACTGACATGTGGGTGTTGCTGATTTAAAACAGATGGTGAAGCATGAAAGAGAAAAATAACAAAGAAAATCATGTAAGCTTGCAGCAAATTGATAATTATTGTACATACACTCTATTGCTTCTAAACATTCTCCCTAGCCAAATATTTGTTTGCATACAGCAGACAACAATTAGCCATCACAGTAATAATAGCCCTGCCCATTCAGTGAAGCCTTTTTTCAGCCATATGACCCATTCATCTGCTGTCACATGTATTTGTAACCAAGAGTTAAAGTTCATGAGGGTCGGGTTTAGTTTCAGAGACCTTACAGAATCATCATGGCTGCACAGAGGTATTATAGAAACTTGTTATAGAGACTTCTTCAGAATAGGTAAGCTTGTATATCTGTGATCTGCAGGATTGCATTGTATATTGCTGGTCAGTGCTATATATTTATTTATTTTGTTGTTCTTGTTGCTCACTGTTGCATCTTTAGTTTTGCTTTTGCTATTGAATAAATTTACATGATGTGAGTATTCATGCCCCAGTAAAATCAGTAAGCAAGTATATTTTTACCTGGATTTAATTTCAAATGCATAGCCTGAGAGGGGTGTTTTATAAACAGTTGTAAGGATTCTAAAAAAATACATGGATATCTTCATACACAAACATACTTGTGCTATGCCATCAAAGGTAACGTACATAAATAAATAAATCTGTACTGTATATGTAAGTGTGTGTGTGTGTGTGTGTGTGTGTGTGTGTGTGTGTGTGTGTGTGTGTGTGTGTGTGTTCTTACATACATCTATCTATAATATAATAGAATGTACGTAAATAGATAACTAAATATAGTGGCATAGTACTGGCTGCTCATCCAAGAGAACATTATACCTTTAAGGCCAAGACAGAGCAAGCAAGCAACTCTCAACATGGAACAGATGCATTTTGGGAAACATAAGGGACAGAAATACATAACTGCTGAATTTCTGTTTTCTTGAGTCCTGGATAAAGAAAAGATTGTGCCAAGGAATCACTAGGTAACTTAGATCTGAAAGGAGGGGATTAGATTGTAAAACTGTCCCTACAGTATGAAGTTGGATAGATGCTGAGTGGCACTTGTTCATAGTCGTGTGCTAAAACCTATTAAATGATGGTAAGCAATTATTTCCTTTAAAAATCCACCACAAAGAATTTTCATAAGACTAAACTACACTTGCTAAAGCTATTGTAAAAAGTTGGACTTTATTTTATCAGTTACCATTTTTTTCTACAATGAAGCATTTTTTTCTGCTCTCCATTGTAGATGATTAGTTTATTACCATCAATACAATTAAATGCTACAATAAGACCTAAGTGAATTATTAATTGACTTAAGACTTTTTGGGCGTATGGTTGCTTTGAAGTTAATGTTTCCTAATGATGATAAATCTGAGTTTAAAATGACGCAGACTTTTAAATGTAAGAGCTCTTTTGTTCCTGTAATGCCCAATAATGTAGATTGTTTTGTCAGACTATGTGAAAATGATTTTTATTCATACTTTCTTGATACTAAGCGTAGATGTAAATATTTTAATCTGAGTAAACAACAACAGATATCTTTAGATACTTTATCTAAAAATGATAACATAGTGATAAAACCTGCAGATAAAGGGGGGAGGGATAGTGGTATTAGACACCATTGATTATAATTTGAATATGCTTAATATGTTGAAAGATGATTCTATGTATGGTGAAATCAATCGTGATTATTTTTTAAAAGTTGTTGCTAGGATACATAATGAGTTATATGACCTATTGATGTGTAGACAGTTAATGCAAGAACTTTATAACTATTTTTTAGTTGAAACTCCCACTATACCAAGTATAAAAGGGCTTCCCAAGATACATAAGAACATGTTTCCCTTGCCGATGAGACCCATAGTGGCTGGTAATGGTTGGGTGTCGGAGAAAATTTCTATCTTTATTGAGAGTATGTTGGGACCTTTGGTCAGGAAGATACCAACTATACTCAGGGATAGTTATCAACTGGTGGATGAATTAGCTACGATGACATTTCACAATATTGACTCATCAGTCCTATTAGTGACACTAGATGTTAAAAATCTCTTTACCGCTATTCCGAATGACTATGGGGTCCAAGCGATAAGAGAGATCCTATGTTCAGGGGAAGGTATTAGTTTTGATAAACAAATACTCGTTTGTACATTATTAGAGATGGTGTTGACTAATAATATCTTTGCATTTAAAGATAAACTGTTCATGCAGAAATGGGGAGTCGCTATGGGTACCCCATGTGCGAACTCCTACGCAAATCTGGTGGTTCATTACTGGGAAAGGGAGTTCATGTTTGGAAGTACGTTCTACAGTCAGGTGATGCTATATAGAAGATTTGTGGATGATATCCTATTCTTTTGGCAGGGAAGTGCTGAAGAGCTTCTAGCTTTTATTGATTACTTAGAGACCACTACGGGTTTCTTAAAATTTACACTGAATTATTCATATACTCATGTGGACTTCTTGGACATTAATATAGTCAAGAAAGAGAATGGAGATATCTCTACAGGTTTATTTAGAAAACCATGCTGGAAGAATGCATTGCTACATTATACCAGCATGCATCCCAGATTTGTATTTCCCAATATAGTAAGGGGACAGTTCATTAGAATTAATAGAATATCTAAGGATCCTATAGACAAACAGATTTAATTCAAAGCCATGAAAGTGTTATTTAAGGACAGGGGCTATAATAGCGCCATGATAGATAAGATGCAGGTTATGGCTCTTGATGGCATGAGGAGCAAGAATAGGGGCATGAACTCATATAATAAGAAGCCCCATTCATGTGATGCTCAGGTCAGGTTCTTGACTAGATATACTAGTGACAACATTAAAATAGTAGATATTATAAAGAAAAATTGGAATGTGTTAACAATTGATCCTTTAATATTGAACATAGTAGGTTCTGTTCCTATGTTTACTTATAGGAACAGTAAAAATCTGAAAAGGATTTTATGTAATGAACGTACTCATATTCAACGCGATATCGCTCGGACAAATAAACTAGGCACTTATAGATGCAAGAAATGTAAGATGTGTAGATACATAGTCGATGAACAGTGTTTTAAACATCCTATGTTTGAATATGTTTTTAGACCAAAATTTTATGCAAATTGTGATGCAGAGAATCTTATTTACTTAGCGACTTGCACACAATGTCCTGCGTTTTATGTGGGACTTACCACAAGGAAATTGAAGAATAGAATTTATAATCATGTTTATGACATGAAGAGGTTAGACCAACGCAACGCTTTAGCGAAACATGTTATTGATCGAGCAGATCATAATTTTAGATTTAGGGTTTTGCAATTAGTAAACAAGACTGTTAGGGGGGGTAATAATATGAATTATTTTGAACACATTGAACTTTCATGGATTCTTAAGTTAAGAGCCCATAAGGAGCCAGGTTTGAATCAATACATAAGCATTAAGCCTGTATTAGAAGCTCGTAATTAAATTGTAGATAGTATTTACTTAAATTGATATATTTATATGAACTTGAGGCATGTTTAAGTGGATGTTTAATATATTTTATTTGTTTGTTTGTGATTTAATTTATATTGTACACATTTTTATGTATTTTATGTGTTTGAAGTTATGAATTTTGCTGGTACAATCAAATATTTTATATTATGAAACCAGTGCTTTGAAGGCATCTTCTATCTAGCTTTAAGCAATATACTAGAGTTTCTTTTTAAATAATTGAGGCTTGATTATTTAATTGTTTGATTTTTTAATTGGATGTACCTGAACAGGATATATAAATGATTTGGTTCAGTAATATGTATTGAGACCTGAAGAAGCGTGCAGTGGTCGCACGTGAAAGCGCTTGTTTTAATAAATACTGGATTATATTATTTTTCCTGTGGTGGTCGTGCTCTGTTTCATATCCATTTTGTACCTTTGCTTGGGCTACGACCTTTGGACGGCTGCTGTATTTCTTTCTTGATACATTTACTGATCCTGTGTTCTTATATGTTAGCAGTGTGTTCAGAGAAGTTTTTTCATTGTGGGTTGTGTGGAATACCTGCTCTTGTATGGATCAGTCACCAAGATATTTGTATACTGTGACTGACCAAGGGAGGTAGGCCCTGTAATTACTGTCCCAAGGAGGTAGATGGAGTGCAATCTTCCAAGAGTAAGCTGGGAGATGTGGCAGTTAATCATGTAGCAGTAGTATATATATTACTCAAGCACATGCAGCATATTGATATGTTCAGTACTCATTTCACAGAGTATAGTACATCCTATAAAACATAAGACTGTTATGTCACTCATGCTGTCAGTTTTACTGTATATAAACTAGTTTTTGCCAGTAACTGTAATGCAAATGTGCTCTGAACTACAACATTCTTATTCTGTTCCTGTGTGCTATGTGTTACACTGTTTAGAGGTGTGCTTTGTCTCTCATCACCAGTAATGTTTGGTATATTTTTTTAAAGTGGTTTTGTACAGCAAAGACAAATTTGTATTTTTGACAAAAAAAGTTTGTATTTCATCCTTGGTCCCACAGCTGTCACATTCAGGATCAGAAAGAAATGCCTCCTTTTTTGACTTGGGAAAATGCTGAAGAATCCCAAAATGATGATGCTGTGCCCTTCAGTATTCTCACATATGAGTTACATATCCTTGCAAGGTCATTGGATCAGGTGTTAATCAGTGATCACAGGAAAAGAAGTGTTCATCATGTATGGTTTGATCATAAATCGATGTAAAGAAAATTGGATTAACTTCTTTGTAGATGATGCCAAATATGACATACTAAACTGGATGTGTACAAAGCATCCTGAGGAATTTACACAAGCAGGATGAGCAGAAAGATGGCACATTTTTGTTTGGCTTTAGAAAAGCCAGTCTAGGGGTGAAAATTAGACTAGGGAGTGAAGCCAGAGGCTGCAGGGTAGAAAAAAACTAATGTGATATTAATGCTTACAGGAATTAATTATGATGTTGGCTGGCCTGCTTCATGAGATGCAGTGATCTGAGGGACATTAAGGTAATACCCTTCACAATTTAGCAAGCACTGCAGAGGACTCTGCTGGAATTCTTTCCAGTTCTTCAGACTCGTTAGGCAGACGGGCATGCATGTCATAGAGAAGGTGTGAAGGAAAGCCACAAAGATAATCCGGTGTCTCAATGAACAGCATATAAAGAAGGCCTAAGTAGTCTTCAGCTGCGCTCTGATGCTAAAACACATCAAGGAATCATGCTATGGGACATAAAGTGATTATAGGGAAATATGAAGGGACTGAACTGAATAGGGTTTTTAGGAAAACGAGAAGATGACACAAAAGTGAGTGACAGTCCCTCATTACTCCCTATATATGAGGTGTATATAGCTTGGTAAGTGGGTGACTACAATAAACTCCTGGCCAGCAAGGTAGGGGCAAAATCAACAGCTACACGTAAGTGGCTGTACAATAACTGGTTTAGATGGAGGGAGTGCAGGGTGTTAGCTTCAGCAAGAGGGAAAGTGTTATCGTCTGTAAAATCTTCTGTCTACTGAAGCCTTCTAAAAGTATACATGTATGCTATATTCCTCTAAAATAAAAATTAAATAGAGATAAACTGTGATACTGGGAAAGTGCTGTACAAGGACGTATTCACTGTTAGGTTAGCAGTATATTTCACATGTTCCTGTACCCTTTTTACAACTGTTAAGTTGCATTACCAAAATATAGCATTTTACAGATATGTGTGAGAATATAACTGACACATTTAGCATTGCATGTAATATCTGACTGCATGGCATAGAAGGATAGAACCCTGACTACAAATGAGATGACTGGGGTTTGATTGTTAGTCCCAGTGCTGAAGAAATCAAATGGAATAAGAAATAGTGAAGAGGTATGCCAGGTATGCTAACATACCTCTCTTAGGGGATGATGGGGTGAGTTCCTGGGAACAAAAACTCCATAGTGATTTCCCCAGTAGAAAATGGAGAAACCAAGGCATCTGATCCAAGTAGCTGGATTCATGTGCAGGCTTATTTCACTTACAAAGGCATGCGACAACCCCATGGTACTTCAGCTGCACATCTCTTACAAAGGTGATCGACAGCCCCTTGGCACTCCTGCTGTACATCTCTTACAAAAGGTGAGTGACAGCCCCATGCTACCCCCACTGCACATCTCTTACAAAGGTGAGCAGCATACCATGGTACTTCCACAGTACATCTCTTACAAAGGTGAGTGACAGCCCCATGCTACCCCCACTGCACATCTCTTATAAAGGTGAGCAGCATACCATGGTACTTCCACAGTACATCTCTTACAAAGGTGAGTGACAACCCCATGTTACTCCCACTGTACATCTCTTACAAAGGTGAGCGGCAGCCCCATGGTACTCCTGCTGCACATCTCTCAGTGGAACACTAACTGTCATGTAGGGACAATAAGGGCTTACAGCATGCTAGATCTTGAACACCTTTGTTCTCCTTGTGACTTGTATTCAGAAACTGACAGATGTAAAGCATATAACTGATAGAGACAATGAAATACAATACCCACAGATTGCACCTTTTCTTAAAACTCTATTGACTTTAATGTTATCATAAATATTTACACTTAATTACCTAGTTATAAGAAACAAATAAATATCTGAAATACTGACTCAAAGGTGACTATTTTCACTGCAGTTTGCGTATGCCAACATGAACAAACTCACATGTTTTTTAGGTGAAGGACAAGACGTTCAGCAAAGAAGAAAAACTATTCAGAAACTTAGAGAAGGCTGTAAGACTATTTGTGAAGAATGTTGCAGCTTACTGTGAAAGTACTGAGGTATGTACAGTCTACATTGTACTGTTATAGCCTAACGCAGGACATATAACTGTTGATTTCCTGAATATATGTAATTAGTAGTTATACTCTTGGAACTGTATGTTTAGGTGCATGCAGAATGTCATTTTGATGATGTTAAACCAGGTAAAATGTAAGTAACCCAGGACAGATGTGGCTGTTGTTAATTTCTAAGTTAAAAGTTCCAGACGTGGTGCTGCAGCATTGTTGAGTGTCTCAGTGATCTCTTGCTTTCCCATCAGGCAAAGCGCCCAAACGTCATCACTGTTTGTATTGTAGAGTCACTTGCTGCTGTCACTGGAAGTATGAGTCTACCCACAAGATTAACATGCAACGCAGTGACTAGTCAAATGAATTGTGTGCAGTTGCCAAGAGGTCAGGCTGAAATTCAGGAAGTCAATGCTTCAGGAAGTGTAAATGAATATGGATGAGCCTTGCTAGAATTTAGAATACTCTTTAAGCATCAGTGGCTTTCCAGTTCTCTGTTCTGAGCTGCAGAATATCAATTTGTTTTGTCATTTTTTTTCACAGCACAGACACTCACACAGTTCTGTAGCTATTCTAATAGAGCTAAAGCCATAGCCTCAAATTAGTTATTTGTTCTTTTTACGAGGCCTTCAGTCTTTACATGGCACCACAAATGAGTACATCTGTATACATTACAATTGTTTGATGGTAGAAGGAAACAATGATTATCTAGTCTACTATTTCAAGTGCCTTAACATTCTACCTCTCACTATCCCTACCTTCTTCTTATCCCTTTTTTCATGGCCTTTGCACTCTGGAAAGACTCTGTGGATGTCTTGTCCACCACTCTTTCAGGAAGTCTGTTCTTAGGGTCCACAACCTTCTCTGTTTAAAAGTAATTTCAAAGATCCATAGAGTAGTTAGTGCCTTCAATTTTCTGTCTGCATTTCCTCCCCCCTCTAGTTATATTGTTGTGACCCAAGTACATAACTTTGCATTTGTTTGCAATGAACCTCAGGTGCTACCTTTCTGTTCATTTGTTTAGCCTTTCTAAACATTTCACTAGACTCTTCAACCCATCTTCCACAGCTGCACCTTTCTTTATGTCATCAGCAAAATGGCTGATTCTGTTCCATATTCCCTCAGATGTGCCTGGAACAAACTTATTAAACACCACTGGACCCAGGACAGATGCCTGTAGTACTCCACTAGTCACTTCTCAAATCCCTGTCATTATCATTTTTACCACAACCCTCTGTATTCTAACATTCAACCATGCGGTTATCCATTTCCTCAGTCTTGGCCCATCCCCTTCAGTTTTCCAATCTTCTCATCCTCCACTTCTCCAGTTTACTTATCAGATCTCTGTGTGGCACAGAGTCAATAGTCTTGCTGAAGTCCAGATAAACCAAGTCTGCTGGTAAGTCAAGTTTTCCTGTAAGCAACTCATAAAACTGGTCCAGGTTTCACTAACAGCACTTCTGTCCATGAGTCCATGTTGGTTGCCATACTGGAAATAATTCTGTTCTAGAAGTGTTATCAGCCTTTCCCTCAGGATTTTATCCATAACATTCCCTGCCATTGATGTTAATCTGACAGGCCTGTAGTAAAGGTACTACGTCTGTCCTCCACTGACCTGATGGAGATCTCCCTTAGCAGGTCTGCCAAGAGACTGACCAAATACCCTGAGGCAGCTTATCTGCTCCTTGCACTTTATCATTCCTGAATCACCATGTCTTTTTTAATTTGCACTTTATTGGCTGGGTTAGTCTCACTAGGCCAACAGTGTCTTTTCAGGAGAGACATGAGGTGATATTCATACTGACTAGGAAAAATTTGCCCAGGCCACTGGAGAGCTTACCCTACTCTTTATTCACCACTTGGTGGTGCCAGAGGGCTAGTACAGTGGTGATAAGATAGATTCAAGATGGAAGAGACAGAGAGAAAATGCTGGAGCAAGAAAACATGGAAAATGTTGTGATTGCAGATACTGAGGAATTAGAGGTGGCAAGAGTACAAGAAGAAGGTTTAGTTACACAAGTCTTGGTGGATTTAATGTACCAGGATGACCCGGAGCTGCTGTGAAATGGAATGACATGGTTGAAAGAGTTTTTTTTTTTCCTGATACAGCAGAGAAGAACACTACCATGGAATCAGAGAAGAAAGGCAGAATATTTGGTACATGTTCGACTGGTGGAGAAACTAGTTTTAAGGGCATGCACTGGCAGCAGGATTTCAACAAGAAATCAGCTAAAAGTTTAACTTTTGCAAAAGCAGTAAGAAAAGAGTGACATCCAGACTGGAAATACTGAAGCAGGCAGGAGAACACAAAGAGCAGGACAACAGATTGAAAGTGGTAAGATTAAAACTAATGAAAAGACCAAAAGATATAAAGTACTTCACAGTACAATTGTACTACTGTGGTTTAAACTGCAGGATATGAGAGCATTATTAAATTGGGGACATCAGATTTTTATAAGGTAACTTTTGAATCTTTTGCACTTCTAGAGAAATTTATGAGAATTTTAAAGAAAACAAAAATCACTGTCCCATACCTTTAGCACTGCAACTGAAATAAAAATGGCTGTTCACTTTAAAACAACTCAATACCAGCAAAAACAAACTGTTGTAGACAAAAACAAAAACAGGTACCGAACCACTAGGTAAAAAAACTCCAAAGGTTTATTAAAATGTTGTAAAGCGCTTTTTGTCTTCCTTCTTAGGAAGACTTCTTCAGACAAAGTAAAAAATTAATTCAACAGAATTTAAAAGCAAAAAAAGGCACCAAAACAGCGCAAAACAAATTAAATACAGCTGCCATTAATTAAAACTCACTGTCATCATACCGATGTTAAAGGTATATACCACTTCTTAAAGTGCAGGTTACAAATTTCACATTCCTATAGTACATAAAAAACTGAGGTGTATTAGATCCCCCCTTTTTTTTTAAAATGTACCTTCCCACTACATACTTCATTTAATATTAACAGTAATAGTAATTGTAGTTTATGACTATCTATTTATTCCCTCCAATATAGTTTTTAAGTTTTAATAATGGGAATGTTAGATGTATCCATTCACCGTGGTTATACATTATTTTAATTGGTTTGAATTAAGTCATTCTAGATGACGTTTTGCAACGCTTATAAGTACAGCTTTGTAGGCACGCATTTTCCTACTAAGGAAACAACTCAGCAGTGTTGATGGCTTGGGGTCTGCTGTTTTTTCGGTTTCTTCTGCTTGTTTCGCAGAGGGCAGACCCCCCCTTTTTTTACTATTCTTTTACTTCTAAATAGAAGGTTCATTTTTAAATAGAAGATTTGTTTTCTTTTAGTTTTGGTTGAGAGAACTTTTCGCCTTTCAGGTGGATGCACAACGTGCTGATTAACATCGTTGCCTTAAAAATACAGAAATAAGAAGTTATGTACTCACCATAACGTTCTATCTGAGTACGTATCTTCATTTGTCTGCAACCTGTGGGATACGGATCCGATCTCGGATCTGAGCCGGCAACTTATAGCATAGATCCGAGCTCCTAGCTCCTCCCCCTTACCCATAATCCCCTGCCTACCCTAACTGACCTCAGATCAAGTTTGCCCCATAGCACAGCAGATAAAAAGTGTCCCAATGGGAACATATGCTAATAACACAAGAACGATCATATCGGTCAGGGGGAAGGAGGGGGGGGATGGTTGCAGACAAATGAAGATACCTACTCAGATGGAACGTTATGGTGAGTACATAACTTCTTAATCTGAAGTAGGAACTTCATTTGTCAGCAACCTGTGGGACAGAGTCCCCAGCTACCTAAATCTTGGGTGGCCTTCATGGAAGGATATTCCGGAGCACCGCAGAGCCAAAGGACGCCCTACCTCGGGAGACAACATCTATTTTATAGTGGCTGATAAAGGTGTGAGATGAAGCCCAAGTGGCTGTGGAACAAATGTCATCCAGTGGAACCCTAGCTTGAAAGGCTGCAGAAGTGGCAACGGCCCTAGTAGAATGAGCATGGACTCCTTGAGGTGCAGGCCTTCCCGAGCTCTGATATGCTAAAAGAATACAACTCGAGATCCATCGAGAGAGAGAAACTTTAGAAACTGACTTTCCAAAATTACTTTTGGCAAAGGAGATAAACAACTGATCAGATTGCCTATGATCAGCAGTTCTATGGATATAAAAACGTAGTTGTCTGTGAACGTCTAAGGAATGTAGCTTGTACTCTCCTTTGTTATGAAAGTTGGGGAAAAACACTGGAAGATTGATGGATTGATTGATGTTCACTTCTGAAGATACCTTAGGTAGAAAGGACGGATTGATCCTGAGGTAAACCCTATCCGGGTGAAAGACCAGATATGGTGGTTTGACGCAAAGAGCTTGCAATTCCAATACTCTTTTGGCTGAAGTTATGGCCACCAAAAAGGCTGTCTTCCAAGAGAGAAATTTGAGATCAACCGTGGCCGCCGGTTCGAATGGGGGACCAGTGAAGGCCTGCAAGACTAAGGATAAATCCCATGGAGGTACCCCCTCTTTAACTGGGGACCTAAGGAGGAAGGTACCCTTGAGGAAGGTCTTATACAGTTTGGAAGTGATAAGAGGGCCAGACTCTTGCCCCACGTGGTAGTATGAGATTGCTGCCAGTTGTACCTTGACTGTGGAAGAGCTAGCCCCCTGGTGAAAGAGAGAGGTTAGAAAATCTAGAACCGACGATATCGGGGCTGTAAAAGGGTCTAAACGATGGTGTTCTGCCCAAATGGTGAAGCGTTTCCACTTGCTCCGATAAACCTTCCTGGTGGAAGGCTTGTGAGCTGCTACAAGAATGGCTTTGACCAGTGATGAGATCCCGGGAGTCCTTATGAGGAGTGGAACTGGAGCAACCAAGCCGTCAGCTTGAGGTTGACCAGGTTCGGAGTTGGAAGACCGAGAGGATGGGAGATGAGATCCGGAATGGGATCCAGAATCCATGGTGGATACACTAGGTGAGACCATAGGTAAGGGAACCACGTCTGACGAGGCCAGAATGGGGCAATGAGGATCATCTTGCTCCCTAGCTGCCTGGCTTTCTGTAATAATTTCAACATCAGGGGAAAAGGAGGGTAAGCATAAAGCAGACCGGGAGGCCAAGCATGAGCTAGAGAGTCTCTCGGGGACTCCCCCGGAGGGGGGATCAGAGCAAAGTAATCGTTGCATTTGGTGTTTGAAGGAGAGGCAAAAAGATCGCAACAAGGTTGCCCCCATCGGGCAAATACTTGCTCTGCGACTCGGTGGTTGAGAGACCACTCGTAAGGAGTCAGGATAGTATGACTGAGCCTGTCCGCTAGAATGTTGGACCGTCCCGGAATGTGCGTTGCTATGAGAAAGCGGTTGGTGGAAATTGCCCATTCCCACACTATCATGGCCTCGCGGCAAAGGGGGTAAGACCTGGTTCCCCCCTGTTTGTTGATGTACCAGACTACTGACATGTTGTCTGTCTGTACCGCAATTGTCCCTACCGGAAGAAAGTTGTGTAGTGCCTGCAACGTCAAAAGCACCGCCCTCATCTTTAGGACGTTGATATGCAAAGAGGTCTCTACGTCGTTCCATGTGCCTTGGACTGTCCTGCCTGAAAAATGCCCCCTCCACCCCAGGCGAGAAGCGTCCGTGGTCACTGTGTCGACTGGCGGAGGTAGTGAGAGGGGACGTCCCGTGTGGAGGTTGGGAGACTGGAGCCACCACAGGAGCGATCTTCTGCAAACCTTGCTTAAGGAAATGGGGTGAGACAGGGGGTTGCGAGACAGGGACCATTGTACCTGGAGGGTCCACTGCAGAATCCCCATATTCAACCGGGCCAATGGCAGCAGAGGGATTGCAGCCGCCATAGATCCTAGGGCCCTCAGGATCAATTCTGCCGAAGGAGTTTGCAGTTGAAGAATGGCCTGCACGTGCAACATCAGGTTCCAAAGCCAATCTGGAGTCAAGAACGCAAGCATCTGTCTGGAATCCAGTCTCGCCCCTATAAAATCCAGCACCTGTGTAGGGATGAGAGAGGATTTGGTCATATTGATGGTTAATCCTAATAGTGGAGCCAGACTGAGGAAATAGTCCCTGCATGAACAAAGTAGATGCCTTGTTGGGGCTGTGAGGAGCCAGTCATCCAGGTATGGAAAGACCTGAATTCCCTGGAGTCTCAGGTGGGCCGCTATTATCGCTAGGTCCTTGGTGAACACCCTGGGGGCTGAGGTTAGACCGAAGGGGAGGACCCTGAATTGAAAGTGACTGGCTCCCAGCTGGAAGCGGAGAAACCTCCTGGAACACCTGTCCACTAGAATATGATAGCATGCATCCTTGAGGTCTATGGAGCACATCCAGTCATCCTCCCGCAATAAGGGGAGGACGGATTGCAACGTGACCATTTGGAACTTTTCTTTGGGTACCGCCAGGTTTAGAGAGAGAGGTCGAGGATGGACCTCAAGTCCCCCGTCTTTTTTGGCACCAGGAAGAACCTGGAGTAAAGCCCTGATCCGACTTGATCTGGGGGGATGGGCTGGATGGCTCTTTTTTGTAGAAGCTGCTGAATTTCTGCAGCAGCCGCCTTCATCTGACTGGGTGGAACGTCGGGAAGGCTTCTGATTCTGGGGTTTACTATGAAGGGAATTTGGTAACCTCTGGATATAATACGAAGCACCCAGCGATCCGTTGTTATGGACTCCCATTTTGCCAGGTGCCTCGAAAAATGCCCCCCGACTGCCTCCAGAGTGGAGCAGTCAGGAAACCCCTCAGGGGTTCTGCATGGGCCTCTCAGAGAATGGTTCTCTGGACCCAAAATTCCTAGGACCCCCTCTGCCTCTGGGGGGGCGTCCTCCCTGTCCTCCTCTGCCACGAGAGGACTGGTTGTCCTGAGCAGACTGGGATTGATGCAATTTTCAGAACCACATCTTCTTCTGACCCTTTTGGTTCTTGGAAAAGGACCTCTGGGGCGCAGAGAAGTGGACTCCGGCAGCAGACAAGGTCTTCCCGTCTTTCTCTCTCTGGACAAAGAGTGTCGCGAACGGTTTTGCCGAACAGTGCAGAACCATCAAAAGGGGCATTGCAAATGATGCCTTAAAGGGTTCTGAGAAGTCACAGTGATGGAGCCAGGCCTGTCTCCTCATGACCAGCTCGACTCCACCTGCTCTAGCGGCTCCCTCCGTAGCATGAGACAACAGCCGCATAGAGGTGTTAGAGATAGAGCGGAGGGTGGCCATTCGGGAGGAGTACAGATCCTTGTCTCCCTCCGACATGGACCCTGGGGGGGAAGCAGCGTATTCCTTAATTAGATCCCACTGCATCCAAATAACGTGTGCCATGTAGTTCAAGGCCCTCATAGAGAAGGTCACTGAACTGAAGGCCCACTTCCCAAGACGGTCCATCGCGCAAGACTCCTTGTTCGGAGGATGAACCGTGGGGCTCTCCTGAGCCAACTCTTTCTTGGTGGCTGCAGCCACCAACATGGCATCCACAGGGGGACCTCTGCTCCAATGTGATCTCTCTGCAGGGGGGCTCAAAATTTTGTCTGGATGCTTGGGGATCGGCTCTATGGTGTCCAGTTCCTTCCACGCCCTAGAGGATATGAGATCCACCAGGGGGACAGGTGGAGGGGACACCCAAGAGGTAGATGGTCCTGCTAAAGGCGCTGAGGCAGGCTGCCCTGAGGGCTGGATGAGGGGAGCCAGGACCAGATGAGAAGGAGTGCGGGAGGGAGCTGAAGCCAGGACCTGAGGCCTGGAAGCACTTGACAGTGCCCTCTCCACCGCAGCGAAAGCCAAGGGGGAGCCGCTCTCTGACAGATCCGAGATCCAACTCCCACTCGGAACCGAAGCGGGGATCGGACCCGGCACCGAGAACGTCAGATCCGAAGGACCAGTGTGCTCTGACGGGACGGAGCCAAAAGCACACCGAATCCCTCGGATCTGAAGCTCGGCCCACGGCTCCGAGAGGTCAGATCCGACAAACTCGAGGGAGCAGTCGGAGCTGACGTGCCCAGCATGGTCGGCTCCGACCTACCCCCAGATCCAACGTGGCTCGGCTCCGAGTGCTCCGAATCCGGAATGCGGGTCAGAGAAGGAGCTATAGGAGTGAAAAAAGGGGTCGAGCTCCCCCCCGGATTGGGGGGGGCAGGAGCACTCCCATCTGCATCTGGGCCTGGATGAATCTCCTCATCATCCGGTCCATGTCTGCATCAGACATGCTAAAAGTGGACCTCAAAGAGGCCACCGAGGCAGACCTGGAGTGTCGCCTTGATGACCTTGACGGGGACCGGATGACCTCCACCTCGGGTCCCGGGGAGAAACAAGGGGATCGGATTCGAGGAGGAGGAGATCGAGAAGACTTGGACAGAGAAGCCCTCTTGGCGGGCGGGGCCGATGAGGAGTCATCGGCCCGCCACTTAAGGTGCTTCTCCCGCTGCTTCTCTTTCCTGGCCTCCCTATTCTCCGGAGCCGAAGCGGGAGGTTGAGTCCCGGTCAGGGGAAGGGAGGCAGGAGTGACCGCTACCGGGGGGGTAGCGGGCACCGAAGTACCGGAGGCCGAAGCAGAGTCTAGGGGTAGAAGGCCCGCCAGAACTAGCTTCGACCTTCGATCCTTGAGTGCCCTGGGGTTAAATGCCGTGCAAATCCCGCAACCCAAATAGAGGCGTTCAACCCCAAGGCACCTAACGCACTGAGTGTGGCCATCAGCCGGTGAAAGCTTGTGACCACACTCGGTGCATTTCGAAAAAATGGCTTTAAGGGCCTCCGACATTACTGTAGTAAAGCACACTCACTAGGCCCCTAACACTCAGTCACACACACACGCTACGACCAGCGGGGGAGGGAGAAATACTTTAAATTAAATTAAATTTAAGCTGAAAGCTAAAATAATAAGATTAGTGTAAAGGGTAAACCTGCCACGCACACACAATCAGTCACTCAGAAAGAAGAAATAAAAACCTTTTTTTCTCACAAAAACGCTAAGAGCTCTGAACCTAGCTGTTGCTTGAAGAGCGGCAAACTAGATCTGAGGTCAGTTAGGGTAGGCAGGGGATTATGGGTAAGGGGGAGGAGCTAGGAGCTCGGATCTATGCTATGATAGAAGTTGCCGGCTCGGATCCGAGATCGGATCTGTATCCCACAGGTTGCTGCCAAATGAAGTTCCTACTTCAGATCATAGGTTTAGTTGGAGCTTTGTAGCTTTTTGTCTTGACCTCAGCAACAGCAGCCAGTATACTTTTGAATGAACAGTCGCTGCAGCTTTACAGTGAGCTTGCATTGTCTATTATTGTTTATCACCTTTTACGTACATGGCATTTATTACTGGTGATCTGCACACTTTACTGTTTGTTAGGAGGCTTTTATCTATATCTATAATTGTGTTGTGATGTTATTTATTTACATTTTAATATAGGGTAATTTGATATTATGTTGTGTTTATAAACTGGATGCACTATGAACCTGTGTGTCTGCTATGATGTTTATCCTTATTAAATGTTTATTTTACATTTTATAGATCTTACAGTAAAAAGGTACATTTTAAAAAAAAAGGGGGGGATCTAATACACCTCAGTTTTTTATATACTATAAGAATTTGAGATTTGTAACCTGCACTTTAAGAAGTGGTATATACCTTTAACATCGGTATGATGACAGTGAGTTTTAATTAATGGCAGCTGTATGTAATTTGTTTTGCACTGTTTTGGTGTCTTTGTTTGCTTTTAAATTCTGTTGAATGAATTTTTTACTTTGTCTGAAGAAATCTTCCTAAGAAGGAAGACGAAAAGTGCTTTACAACATTTTAATAAACATTTGGAGTTTTTTTACCTAGTGGTCCACTTTAAAACAACTGATAAAGAAAAGATTGAATTGAAAATTTAGTTTCTAACTAAATGTAACAATGTGCATGAAATAAAAAAAATACAATTCCAGAAATATTTGGACACAGTTGAAAGGTTTAGGTGACTTTAAATATTTATGAAGTGACAGTTAAGCATATTTTAAATGTGATTAACATGAATGGAAAAAGAGGTATTTTAAAATACTGGGGATAGGCAAGAGCATGGTTTTATTGTGATGAAGAAGCTCATTTAGTGCAGGAATGCATAAAGAAAAGGTGCAGACAGTGTGAAGAAACAGGTCATACAGCTAGGAATTGTTTACCTAAGTGAAGGAAATGTAATCATATAGGTCATTTTGCATGGATTGTCCACTGATACTGGAATGGAAGAAAACCTAGAAGAAGAAAAACAATTTTCAGATAAAATACAGTCTGAACAAGATGGTGCAGCAACAAATGATGGGGGCTGAAGCAATGGCACACAATGATGTTCTAAAGAATACCGAAACAATAGCAGAAACTTCAAAGTACAGATACAAAATAAGTTTTATATATGAAGTAATGCTAAGGGAGAAGGATACATGAAAAAAAGAGGTGGAGAAAATAAGCAGAAGAAATTAACATCCATTGGGAAAAAGTAAAAAGTAAGAAAAATAAAAATAAAAGTTGTAACCACAAAGGATGCAAAAAAGAAAAATTATAATGTTTCAGTGCTAGCAGTAAATGTAAGATGCATTAGAAAGGAAGTTAGAGGCCTGACAGTAAAAGAATGGTATAAACACAAACATGGACATTATATGTTTTTAGATACAAGATGGATTGGAAAACAGATGAGAGAAAGAAAATGAGCTACATGGGGAAAAATCTTTTTTGCTCAGTAGGAAAGTGAGATGTGCTCAGGCATAAGAGTTATGATAAAGTAAAAATAACAGTAAAACAAAAATCCAGAAAAAATGCTGAGGTTAGGCTCCAGTGTCCAAATCAAAGTAAAAAAGCAGTCTTCAGTCTTCAATAAAGGTAAAAAAAGCAGACTTGAATCGAAGAATAAAAGTATAAGAAGTCTTCTTTATTGTCACACAAGCACTTTCACATATTGCTTCCTCAGGTGTATACTAACAAAGGTAAACCACACCTATATATACTTAACTAAAATAATCATGTGACTCAATAACCCATTTACCATTAAAGCTGTATTCTCTCTTATAAATCAGAAAGCATTGCTTAAAGCTAAGTGTGTATGACACAACAAAAGTGTGACTATTTAATAAAATACAATAAATCTAAAATACATAATATATATCTAGAAAACATTCTATCTTCATATTCATAATGTAGAGCTTCTAAAAATATATATAGAACTTCTAAAAAATACATCAATTTTAATGCATCATTTTAATAAAATTCTTAAAACATATAAATATAGATATTTCATAGCAAACATTGCATAAAAATATATTAATATATTAATATATTAAAAACATAAACCCATAACCATCTATTTACCTACGTAGCCCCCTTTTTCTTAAGATAGGCTTAATGGGCATGCTGTCATTCAGCCCGTGACCAAAGTTGGCTCTCAGCATAGCTATCTATCTTGCTTCAGCTTCTTCGGTTCTATCTCTAATGTCAATTCTCATATTCTCATAAGTTCTTGCAACAATCATAAACCTAAATGTATGTTTTTGGCCTACCTTCAAAACGTGCTTAGACAAAGCGTTGTTCTCTGAGCCCTTCCCTATGTGGTATATATGTTCTCTAACCCTTTCTCTGAGGCTGCGGTCTGTTTTGCCTACATAAAAACAGTTGCACTGGCCACAGATAGCAAGATAAACCACATGGGTAGTCAAACATGAACCACCAACCCTAAGCTCATAAAGTGCATTTGTATCTGGATGTACAAAGTGAGTATCACTGCAAATATACTGGCATTGATTACACTTGCCACATGGTCTAGTGCCAATCATATTCTCAAGATTCACTTCGTCTCGACCGTTGCATAATCTCCTTTTCAGATTCCTTTTATTCTTAAAGGTGAATTGTGGTTTACATCCTACCACTCCACTAATTACTGGGTCGGTCATCAGAATTTTCCAATGGTTATTAACTATCTCTGTATATTTCCTCACATCCCTAGAGTAGGAAATATTGAACTTAAGCTTATTCTCACTTGTCTTAACTTCCCTGTTAAATTTATCTGAGAAATAAGCTCTGGCCCTTGTACCTCTCATTTGCTGTGCTTTTATAAAGCCTTCCTCTATCATACTTCTCTCATAACCCCTCTCATCCAATTCATAACAGGTCTTAACAAGCTGTTCCTGACAGTCATTATGTCTCTCACTCAGTCTGGATGCCCTAAAAAATTGATTCTGGGTAACGTTCCTGAACACATATTTAGGATGCATGCTCTCCCTTGATAATAAGCTATTTACATGGCATTCCTTCCTATATAATCTTGTGGTAATAGCTCCTTTTTCATCTCTTTCTATTAATACATCCAAAAAGCTCACGCTTTCTTCAGAGTAATTTAAGGTGAATTTTAAAAAGCCTGTTGTTAATATAGTCAACAAACTCTAACAACTCTGTCATATTACCCTTCCACAGAATAAAAAGATCATCTACAAATCTCCTGTAGAATGGTATCATGTCACTAAAGGGTCCATTCAATACGTGTACTCTCTCCCAGGCTAACATAACTGCATTGGCATAGGTATTTGAGCACGAGCTACCCATCGCTACACCATTCATTTGATGGTAGACCTGTTTCTTAAATAGAAATACATTATTATTAAGCACGATTCTCATTAATTCAATTAGTATCACTATTTCATCTGGTTTATATATATTAACATCATTCATTAATTCGTGTAATAACCCCAAACCCACTGTATTGGGAATTACAGTAAATAGTGACACAACATCAAGCGTCACCAAGATAATGCCAGAACTAGTTATATCCTTCTTCATAAAAGCAAAAAGGTCATGCAAAAACTGCTCTGTATCCTTAAGAATAACTTCAGAGCTATCCACTATTGTTCTAAGCTTCTTATCCAAATATATTGATATCGCTTCTGTGCACCATCCACCACTCGAGACGATAGGCCTCATGGGTGGTCTATTGGGGTTCTTATGCACTTTAGGCAAGCCTTTTATATACGGAATGGTATATTTAATATTAAAGAAATAGTCACATAGCTCCTTGGTAATCATCTGTGCATGATGTAAATGTTTAATATAATTATTAACTGATTCTACCATTCCTTTCACCTCACTGTAATTAATTTTCTTGTAAAAATCAGTGTTGCCTAACATCTCATACATCAAATTTTCATATAACTCAGTGTCTAGGACAACTATACGCCCACCCTTATCTGCAGGTCTAATAACCAGGTCATCATCTTTTTCAAGATCATGTAGAGCTTTTGATTCACTCCTACTGAGATTATGCCACTTGTTCTTATTCACTTTGCTATTATGTACTCTATATATATCATCTATCACTATTTGTTCAAACGCATTAATCAGTGCTGTCTGTTTGGGGACATACATACTGGGTCTATTAAAGACATAACTGACATCACTACTATTACTTACTTGATTCTGATGAAACATATATTTAAGCATCAGATTCCTTGTGAACATCTTAATGTCAAAAATCAAATCTGTTATATTCATATCACTAGTGGGTATGAAGGACAGACCCTTAGAAAGTACATTAATGTACCACATTACGTATATACGTATGTCCCCAAACAGACAGCACTGATTAATGCATTTGAACATTTGAACTCTCTTAATCCACTATAGTCCTCTCTTTCATACTACATCTCTGTCCCCTGTACTTACCTGTTGCTTTCCCCACTCCAACGATAGATTCTTGATCTTCCCTTGCCTTCCTGGACCTCTGCTGTCCTACTCTCCTACCTTGCTGCATTGCCAGCCCCCCCCTAAAGATACGTTTATCTTACACTTCTCTGTCCACTATCACTACTGGTAAGGCCCTTACCTTCCTCCTATATCCAAACTTTCCTTATCTCTTCAGCTCTCCACTGATAGTTTTTTTCCTGGCCTCTCTCCTTCTGTGGCCCTACCCCCAAATCCCACCCACCCCAGTGCATCTACATTTATAGTCCCCTCCTAGCTCCTCCCCTATTCCACTCTGCTCCTCCCCCTCCTACAGATTTCTCCTTAAACCGCCCCTCCCCCTCTCACTCCCCTTTCCCAACTGCTCTCTCTCATACATCCCCTCCTTATATCTCTATACTCCATAGCCTATCACTACCCTGTCTTCCAATATCTATCCTACACTACTCCTCCATGACTCTTCCACACTATCTCACGTCATTTACATGTCTTTTCATTCTTACCATTCTGTATAATGCATCTTCTTATTCCAATACCACACTACCCGCCTCTTTTTCACCCCACTCATCCTCCACTATCTCCCTTCCACATCCTTCATCCCTCCATTTTTATTTGATATCCCCCTCCCTCCTTCAACCAAATCCATTTCATTACTTTAAACTAAAACACCATACACTCTACAAAAAATCTCCCACTTTCAAATGTAAATTACATCTCCCTTTTACTTTACTCCGCAATTCTAGGTTTCAACTCCTCTACTCCTTCTCTTGTCTTGCTCTTGCAGGAGATGTCCATCCTAACCCTGGGCCAACACCAACTAACATTCTCTCTCCCACTACCCCCACAAATAGGCACAATAATAAATACCTTAAATTTATTACCATTAATACCCAGAGTATTAATAACAAAATAGCAAACTTTCATGCCTGGCTAAATATAACTGAACCTGACATAGTAGCAGTAACAGAAACCTGGCTAAAACCTCAAACTAGTAACTCTGAAATTTTACCACCTGGCTACCAAGCACTCAGGTCTGATCGCCAAAACAAAAAAGGAGGTGGTGTAGCCTTAGTCAACAACTGCCTGCTAAATCTTAGCCCATACCAAAATACCATTCCCAACTTTAATAATGCAGAACTAGTCATAGGAATCCTCAAAATAAACAACTTCAAAAGTATCTGTATTATAACCACCTATATCCCTCCTGGAGACAACTCCTCCACCCTAGAGAATATTCTCTGTTGGGCCTCAAACAATATTAAACAGGAAACTTTCATTCTAGGTGATGTAAATATTGATTGGATTAAAATTAATAACAATACTCCCCTTCAGTCTATCAATCTTTATAATTTTACTCAACTAATAAACAACATTACCAGACCTAACAAAACCAACCCTCCAGGGTCCATCTTGAACTGGATTCTAGTCAGCCACCCTAACAATATCTCCAACTCAGGTACCTTACCAGACTCATTAAGTGATCATCTCCCAGCCTTTATTAACCGAAAAACCCAACAGCTCCCACACCAACAACAATATGCCCACTCTCGCAACCTAACTAATTTTAATCCTTTAGTATTTTCAGAAACCCTTCAACTAACAAACTGGGATTCACTAAACACTCTTCCCCTAGATGAAGCCCTAGAACTCTTCAATACTACCTTCCTTAAAATCTTAGATTCCCAAGCCCCTTCCCATACAAAAAGGATAAAGTTCAACTCTGCCCCTTGGCTAACTAAAGACACTAAAACTCTAATGCGACAAAGGGACAAAACATGGAAACTATACAACAAAAATAAAAACTCAGCCTCTTTACTGCAATTTAAGCAACTCCGCAATCTTGCTAAAAAACTTATTATAAAGGATAAGAAATCTTACTACGGCAAACTTCAGTCCTCCCTCACAAATAATCCCAAAAAATTCTGGAATTCCATCAATTCACTCTTACATCCAGGTACAAAATCCAATCCCTGTCCAGACAATAATAAGACTGACACTGAAATAGCAACTCTCTTTAACTCGTTTTTTACTGGCTCAATAGCTGAACTGACTAAATCCTTCTCCTCTTCCACCCCTACCCCTAACCCAAGGCATCCTTCTACACCCATCCCTCACTCCAACTCTCATAACCCACCTCCCACTTTCATTCTACATCCTGTGTCTACCACCAGTATCAAACAACTTCTTCTCAAACTCAAACCATGCTCCAATGCCCCTGACAACATTCCATCACTCTTTCTCAAGCTCGCAGCAAATGGCATCGCCATACCTATCAGCATTCTCATCAATAGATCCATCCAAGAATCTTATGTTCCCAAACTTTGGAGAGCTGCCCACATTCTGCCCCTCCATAAAGCAGGCAAAAATAACACCATCTCTAACTTCCGCCCAATAGCAATTCTTTCCCCAATTTCAAAAATTCTTGAAAAATGCATACACCAGCAACTCATGCCCTACCTTCTTGATAACCATCTTCTCACTCCTACACAACATGGGTTTCGGCCTGGCCACAGTACCATAACCGCTCTTCATTCCTTCCTAGAAATTGTCAACCAAGCCCGTGACTCTGGAAAAATTGTCTCCACTGTTCTTCTTGACCTTTCTAAGGCCTTCGACACTATATCCCACACTCTCCTTCTCAACCACCTCTCTAACCTCAATCTCTCCCACAACTCTCTTTCTTGGTTCAGAAGTTATCTCTCTGATAGATCCCAAGCTGTGAAATGGAATACTGGTACCTCAAAATTCCTACCTACCCCTACCGGAGTCCCTCAGGGTTCTATTCTCGGGCCTTTGCTCTTTAACATCTTTATCAATGATCTCCACTCTTCTATTCCTCTTGCTCAAATAGTACAATACGCAGATGACTCCACTGTTATCTGCTCTGCGCCTAGCCTTCCCGAGCTCCAAGCCAAAACCCAATTGGCCTTCACAACCATAGAAAATTGGATGCTTCAAAATCATCTTTCCCTCAATGCCAATAAATCCCACATCATTCTCTTCTCCCCCTCAAAAGCTCTGACTCCTGATAAGTCATCCTTCATAATTTCCAGCCTCTCCCAGTCCTCAATAGAAGTTGTTAGTAGTGCTAAATTACTCGGAGTAACCATTGATGAACACCTGAAATTTAATAATCATATTCAACTAAACATAAAGAAAACTCATCAGAAGCTCGGTATGCTTTATAGAAATGCAAACTTTCTTACTCCATCTTCAAGACAAACTCTCGCCACTACCTTCCTTCTCCCTTCTCTACTGTATGGTGCTCCCCTTCTATCCAATCTCTCCACTTCTATCTCCGCAAAACTTGAAAGTTGCTACTACAAAATTGCCAAATTCGCTACTAACTCCACTCATTCTACACACCACTGCATCTGCCTC
Organism: Protopterus annectens; assembly: GCF_019279795.1. Taxonomy (NCBI): domain Eukaryota; kingdom Metazoa; phylum Chordata; order Ceratodontiformes; family Protopteridae; genus Protopterus; species Protopterus annectens. The sequence goes on along the minus strand of NC_056728.1, from coordinate 1,106,902,770 downwards.
CGTAGTCTTCAATGGCTAGAACTCCCTAATCAACTCAATTTCCTCCAACTTACTACTGCACACAAACTAATCTTTAAACCCACTGCTTGCCCAGCATTATCTAACACCTTCACCATATACAATCCTCCAATGCCCCTAAGATCTAGCCACCAAAATCTTATTTCAGTTTACAAACCCAAACGACCCCCTGGCCAACTCCTACTTTCCTATACTACAGCAAAAAAATGGAACTCACTTCCTTCCCTTCTAAGAGCCACTACAAACTATGAACACTTTAAATCTCTTCTTCATTCTCACCTTTTCCAAAATTGGAAATGTAATTGTATGCTTCCTACCTAGATCTCAATTTATCCTATTTCCATCCCACCCCCCTGGTTCCCCTTCTTCTGACACTCTCCCTAGCTCCCCTCTCTTCTTCATTATCTCCTCCTTCCTCCCTGATTAAACCCTTTATTTCCCTTCAAGTGCTATGCTTACTCTCACCTTAAATCTTTTGCCTTTTTCTCAAGGTGGTCTCCTGGACTCAACCACAAATTGAACATTAGTTATCTGTTCTTTTTCTATCCTCTTCTGACACCTCTCCTTTAATTTCTTTGCTTCTTCTTCATTTCTCCCATGCATCCCTGCTCTTGCATTCAAACTCTATCTATAATTTCCTTTCCTTTCCTACTTTACTAACATCACAGTTGCACTAATATATCTTTTTCTTATGTATAGTGCCCAATGCACCTCATTCTTGTTTGGAAATTGTTAAAGTATTATGCTATTAGAACAGAGTGTGTTTTTGTGTGTAATGTATTAGTTTAGATCTTTTCTGCTGTGTTTTTGTGTGTAATGTATTATCATGGAGCTTTTCTCCCCGGGCCTCCACTGAAAACGGGCTTTCGGGCCCAGTGGACTTCCCCGGTTATCAAACTGGAAATAAATAAAAAAAATATATATATATAGAGTACATAATAGCAAAGAGAATAAGAACAAGTGGCATAATCTCAGTAGGAGTGAATCAGAAGCTCTACATGATCTTGAAAAAGATGATGACCTGGTTATTAGACCTGAAGATAAGGGTGGGCGTATAGTTGTCCTAGACACTGAGTTATATGAAAATTTGATGTATGAGATGTTAGGCAACACTGATTTTTACAAGAAAATTAATTACAGTGAGGTGAAAGGAATGGTAGAATCAGTTAATAATTATATTAAACATTTACATCATGCACAGATGATTACCAAGGAGCTATGTGACTATTTCTTTAATATTAAATATACCATTCCGTATATAAAAGGCTTGCCTAAAGTGCATAAGAACCCCAATAGTCCACCCATGAGGCCTATCGTCTCGAGTGGTGGATGGTGCACAGAAGCGATATCAATATATTTGGATAAGAAGCTTAGAACAATAGTGGATAGCTCTGAAGTTATTCTTGAGGATACAGAGCAGTTTTTGCATGACCTTTTTGCTTTTATGAAGAAGGATATAACTAGTTCTGGCATTATCTTGGTGACGCTTGATGTTGTGTCACTATTTACTGTAATTCCCAATACAGTGGGTTTGGGGTTATTACACGAATTAATGAATGATGTTAATATATATAAACCAGATGAAATAGTGATACTAATTGAATTAATGAGAATCGTGCTTAATAATAATGTATTTCTATTTAAGAAACAGGTCTATCATCAAATGAATGGTGTAGCGATGGGTAGCTCATGCTCAAATACCTATGCCAATGCAGTTATGTTAGCCTGGGAGAGAGTACACGTATTAAATGGACCCTTTAGTGACATGATACCTTTCTACAGGAGATTTGTAGATGATCTTTTTATTCTGTGGAAGGGTAATATGACAGAGTTGTTAGAGTTTGTTGACTATATTAACAACACAACAAGCTTTTTAAAATTCACCTTAAATTACTCTGAAGAAAGCGTGAGCTTTTTGGATGTATTAATAGAAAGAGATGAAAAAGGAGCTATTACCACAAGATTATATAGGAAGGAATGCCATGTAAATAGCTTATTATCAAGGGAGAGCATGCATCCTAAATATGTGTTCAGGAACGTTACCCAGAATCAATTTTTTAGGGCATCCAGATTGAGTGCGAGACATAATGACTGTCAGGAACAGCTTGTTAAGACCTGTTATGAATTGGATGAGAGGGGTTATGAGAGAAGTATGATAGAGGAAGGCTTTATAAAAGCACAGCAAATGAGAGGTACAAGGGCCAGACCTTATTTCTCAGATAAATTTAACAGGGAAGCTAAGACAAGTGAGAATAAGCTTAAGGTCAATATTTCCTACTCTAGGGATGTGAGGAAATATACAGAGATAGTTAATAACCATTGGAAAATTCTGATGACCGACCCAATAATTAGTGGAGTGGTAGGATGTAAACCACAATTCACCTTTAAGAATAAAAAGAATCTGAAAAGGAGATTATGCAACGGTCGAGACAAAGTGAATTTTGAGAATATGATTGGCACTAGACCATGTGGCAAGTGTAATCAATGCCAGTATATTTGCAGTGATACTCACTTTGTACATCCAGATACAAATGCACTTTATGAGCTTAGGGTTGGTGGTTCATGTTTGACCACCCATGTGGTTTATCTTGCTATCTGTGGCCAGTGCAACTGTTTTTATGTAGGCAAAACAGACCGCAGCCTCAGAGAAAGGGTTAGAGAGCATGTATACCACATAGGGAAGGGCTCAGAGAACAACGCTTTGTCTAAGCACGTTTTGAAGGTAGGCCAAAAATATACATTTAGGTTTATGATTGTTGCAAGAACTTATGAGAATATGAGAAATAGTGACATTAGCGATAGAACCGAAGAAGCTGAAGCAAGATGGATAGCTATGCTGAGAGCCAACTTTGGTCACGGGCTGAATGACAGCATGCCCATTAAGCCTATCTTAAGAAAAAGGGGGCTACGTAGGTAAACAGATGGCTATGTGTTTATGTTTTTAATATATTAATATATTAATATATTTTTATGCAATGTTTGCTATGAAATATCTATATTTATATGTTTTAAGAATTTTATTAAAATGATGCATTAAAATTGATGTATTTTTTAGAAGTTCTATATATATTTTTAGAAGCTCTACATTATGAATATGAAGATAGAATGTTTTCTAGATATATATTATGTATTTTAGATTTATTGTATTTTATTAAATAGTCACACTTTTGTTGTGTCATACACACTTAGCTTTAAGCAATGCTTTCTGATTTATAAGAGAGAATACAGCTTTAATGGTAAATGGGTTATTGAGTCACATGATTATTTTAGTTAAGTATATATAGGTGTGGTTTAACTTTGTTAGTATACACCTGAGGAAGCAATATGTGAAAGCGCTTGTGTGACAATAAAGAAGACTTCTTATACTTTTATTCTTCGATTCAAGTCTGCTTTTTTACCTTTATTGAAGACTGAAGACTGCTTTTTTACTTTGATTTGGACACTGGAGCCTAACCCCAGCATTTTTTCTGGATTTTTGTTTGCCTTTACTGTGTTTGCAGAGGTATTCTGGTTGCTATTGGGCATTTTCTGCATAAAAATAACAGTAGTCATACGTGAAGACTGATGTAATGAAAAAGAGAAAGTGATGTAAGAAAAAGACAAATAACAGTAAGAGTGTGTGTTATTTAGGATCCCCTTCATATGATTGAGATTCCGGAACATCGAACCTCTGATCATCGAAGACCAGAGGATCCAAGTTCTGAAATATAGAACCATGTGAATGGAGATCTCCATACAGTGTGGAACAGGAGGTTTACCATTCTCTTCACTGTAGTGCGATCTCAGAGTTGGTATATTTAAGTAGCAAGGGGTGTGGGGGGGTGCTCAGGGGCTTGCCCCCCTGCAAAAATGTGAAATGTGGAGTTTTCAAATTTTACTTTTTTTGTATGTTCGATATTCTGGAACTTCGATGATCAGAGATTCGATGTTCTGGAATCTTGATCATAGGAAGCAGACCAATTATTTACATATGAATATGACAGAGATGGAAAAACGAAGAGTTAAAAAAGTGTGTAGTAGTGAATATGCCAATAATTATGATAGAAGCCCATAAGTGTAATTTAAGGAAAGAAAAAAAGGAAAAATAATTCAAGACACGGTGATTCAATACTAGGGGGAAAAGAAATTGGGCTTGTAAGAGAGCTGTACTTAAAACAGAACTAGATTATGTTTTATACTCAAAAGATTATTAAAGAAATAATGGAAGGTGTGAAGAGTGCAGAATGTTTTTATTTTATCCTAAATCAGTGGTTCAAGTTGGTGATACTGAAAATGCTATTAAAGAAGGAGATGGGATAAAAAGGTTGACAGCAGACGTTAATACTTTGAAACAAGAAAAGGAGAAGTGGTATGTGCATATCGCCATGAGGGAATATTATGGAAATTGGATATGTTGGTGGATTGTATAGAAAAGAAATATAAAAATATATGGTTAAAGGCGGAAAGAAAACAAAGAAAAGGGAGTAAGTAAAACTATACAGAAATTTTGAATGAGCTTAAAGTTGAAGTTGAAAAGGGAAGCAAAAATGTTAATGATTTGGAGAGAAAATTATATGAAAAAATGGGGAAAGCTGTTAATGTTTAGACATTTTTAAAGGAAAAAAAAGTTTTCCATGGTCAGGAAAACAGGTTAAAGTAAGAGAAGAGAAAATTATGCAATTTATGATGAAAGGTGGGTTCTTGTATATATCCTTGAAGAAATTCTGGAGACAGTTAAGAATTTTGTTTATGATATGTCTAAAAAGGAAGATGTACAAGACAAAGTAAGGAAAGATGTGAGAATAACAGATGAGGTAAAAAAGAATTAGAAAATGAAGTAAAGGTACAAGAATTACAAGAAATAATAACGAAGGAAAATAAAAATCAGCACAAGGTCCAGATGGACTAGGATAACATTTTTATAAAGTTACAAGTACAGATGAGAATACTTTTGCCACATCCTAAATGAATGTTTAGAGAGGCAATGAAAGAAGGCAAAATCAGTAATGAGGTGATAAAATTCATATGAAAAAAAGATGACAGAGATGATACAAAGAATTGGAGACCAATAACCTTAGGAAAAGTACAGTTGCGTAAGTTGATGTTTGAATTCCTCACTGCTATGGTGGCGTAAATATGGTTTATTTCTTATCCAATCACAACAACCAACCAGCTTCTAAAAAGTCTGGCTCCTTCCCTCACTTCCACTCTGAGTGCTAATTGGACAGCTCCATGAAGGGAAAAAGTGTATTCAGAGTGGAAAATCTTCAGGACTTTCTTGCCTAAAAGTTAACAAGGATTGTACTCATCCTGAATTATCCAAGCAAGAAATAACCAACAAATCTATCTCCCGACAAAAACTATATACAGTAATGGGGGGGAGGGGGTTGCAATAGTGATGAATAGTAACCTCTACTGTGATGGGTAAATGCAACTTACCCAACTGTACTATATCATTCCCACTGCTGCAGTAGCCTTGAGGCTCTATTGGCTGATTACCAAAGCATATCCAGCTAAGAGAAGGAAGAGTATGGATTCAGGAGCCACTGGACATTGGTCCTAACAAAGCCAGTCATGGATGTAGAGAAGAGTCCAGTTTGTAGTTCCTTGCAAGGGTACGTGCAGAGAGCCATGTAGGTACATCTAGAATGCTTCTAGAGTCCACCCTTTTCCAGTGTGCCATAGAAGAAGAGAAGACCCTTATAGAGTGAACCTTGAAAATGCCTGGAACTGGTTCACCATGGTGGGCATAACAAAAGGCAATAGCTGAGGACAACCATCTGGAAATAATCTGTTCTGATATGGGTTGTCCTTTCTTAGTCCCAACATAAGAAATAAGTGGCTATCAACTTTTCTAAAGGACTTGGTTCTGTCAAGATAGTATCTGAGCTGCCTGTGCATGTCCAGAGTATGTAGAGTCCTTTCTCCTGGGTTCTGAGGGTCAGGATAAAACACTGGGGTATTCATGGTTACTGATTCAAAGTATACTCTGAAACAAACTTTGACATTTATGAGGGATTTGTTATTAATGAAGACTAGTAAAGGTTCACCTACCCTGAAAACTGCAACCCAGGTACCCTTCTTGCAGATGTCAAAGCATTGAGAAGGACAATTTCCATGTACTGAACATCAAATTTGCTTAATTTGCAGATTTAAAACAGAGATTTGTTTAACTTCTGCAGCATAAAGTTAAGATCCCAGAAAGAAGCAACCTGTTTGTGTGGTGCTCTTGCGTCTAACACTCCTTTCAGAAATAGTTTTACTAAAATGTTCAGAAAAAATGGAGGATCAATGAGAAAACTTGCTGAAATGACTGCAAGATGTACCTTGACAGAGGAGTATGAAAGAACAGAGGCTAGTAACTCATACAAATATTTGAGCACTAGTGGTGCATAATCCATTATAGGGCCCTGGTTATTGGCTGGGCACCACTTGCCAGCACAAGATTTTTTAATAGAAGCTTTTCTTGCCAACTTTAGTACCTTATGTGTGTCCTTAAGGTATTAGAATTGAATCATCCAGTCAGTTAGTTGAAGATACTTGAGAATGGGCTGTATCAAACTCCCCCGTCTTGGGTCATTAGGTCCAGTTTGTGAAGAAGCTTGTAATAACTGTCCTTGGCTAATTCCATAAAAAGGGAGATCCAATGTTGTCTGGGCCAAAAGGTGGTTACCACAGTTATTTTTGGAGAGCTCTTTTGAAAGTTCAAAATTACCCTGGATTTCACTGAAAATGGTAGAAACGAAGAAAGGAACTTTCCACAGGAATTAAAAAGCAGGTTTTCCAGGCTTGTTTGCACAAAGTCCTGGAGCAGAGTCTGTCAAGATATCTCTTTTGAATGGAAGCAAAAAGATCTATTTATGGTGTTAACCACAACTGGATCAATTCCTGGAAGACCCCCTCATTCGGTTTACATTTTTGAGGGTCTGTTCCAGTTGTGCTCAGCTTGTTTGCCACTATCCTTTGTTCTGACAGAATGTTTGATGACTGAAGGAGTAAAAATTGCTGAAGAGCTACCTTGCAAGCAGTCATTGCCAGCCTGCATAGATAGTATGACCTTGTGGCATTTTGCTTGCTGATGCACCATATCACATGCTGTTTGTTGCTTTTAATCACCTGGAGAGGTCCTGGGACCATAAATGATTAAACATTTGAAGAAATGGTTCACATCTAATGTCTTTTTGATAGTTAAATGTTTTAGTCTGTCTGCCTGTCTGTCTCTGTTTGTCTGAAGTGTCTGACAGACCACTGAAAGTACCCCTCAAGCAAAATCTGAGGCATTTGTAGCTACAGATCGATTTGGAGGTACAGGAGAAAATGGAATAGCTGTATTTCCTTATATTTGTAGTCTCCATTAGTGCAATTCCTATTTTTACAAAGCCCAAGACTGGAATCTGAAATTGTAGAGGATGCAAATGTTGGGTCCATTTGTTTTTTTGTTTGTTTGTTTTTAGAAACCATTGAATCTTTCTCACTAGTCTGGCAAGAGGAAACATGAGAATCATAGATGCCATGAATCCCAGGATCCTGAGAAACTTCACTGAAATCTAAGAATGAGTTGAAAAGCTGTGAAAAGTTTCCAGATAAAAACCACCATCTCCTGCATCAAAAAGGCCTTTTGCTGCAGACTGTCTATAAGGTATACATTACAAAGACAATCCTGAGTGATGAGTTCAAGGAGGATTTCTAAATATTTATCTAAAATCCCAGATTGGTGTGAAGAGATGAAACCCATATTAAGGACTCCTGATATCTGGAAAAAGAGTCTGCAAAGATAGCTAAGTCATCTAAATACGGAAAAATGTGAATGCCATTCAGTCTGTAATGAGCTATGACTGGAGCTAGACAACAAACGTGGAGCAGTAGGTAACCCAAAGGGTAATGCAGAGCAGTGAGAATGTGAACCAGACACAGAAGATCTGAAAACTTTCCAGAAGCCTTTGGCTATGAGAATGTGATGGTATTTATCTTTTAGGTCCAATGTTGCCATAAAGCTTCCCTGGAGAATGAGAGTTAACAGACTCTTAAGGTCAACAATATTCCTCCTGAACTACCTTTAACACACGTCTGTCACAATCTGTTGCAAAAGGGGAATGTACAGAGACAGTTGTTGGGATGGGTTTTAAGAGATTATGGCAGGAGAGGAGACTGTGGGGGAAGAATGCTGGCATAGCCATTCTAAAGTTGTAAACTGTCCCTTTTTTTGGGAAGGATCCTTATTTGTTATTTTTCCCCTCCAGCTATCTCTTTTTGTTTCTCCATTTGGCCCGAGAAGGCAGGGATATTTTGTTTTGTTTCTAAGACATGAAAAAGGATCTTAGAGAATTGTTGCAGGGTGAAAAATCTTAGAAACTTTTTGAAGTTCTCTCTCACATCAAATTGTTTGAGGATCAGACAAGTAGATTAATTCAATATTTCAAACTTTACCTCATGAAACAACTTCTGATTATGTACCCAGGCATATTTCCTCAAAACAACAACAGAAGCAGAAGCCATACACCAAGTATCTGCACAATCATACACACTCATTAAGGCATGTTTAGATACTTGGAAAATATTGGAAACAATGGAGTTGATATAGGTACTACATTCCCTGTTTGTGCTCAAAAGGTCTGAGGTCCGGAGGTTTGATCTCCCTCAATTTAACAATTTTCTGCTTGATGCTGCTTAAACTAATCCCCTAAGGAAAACTTCCACCAGATGGGCCTCTGAATCTCCCACTCACCAAAATGGCTTCTGAACTGAAGCACAAGAGGTAGGCTTATAAACAGACACACCTCCAGTTCTAGATTGAAGCTGCTGAAGTCTCCCAGACTAATGCTGGAAATTGGCAGAGCACTTTTTTTTAATATTATGCCAGGCCAGACCTCCCAGCCAGTACCACACCCTAGGCAGCTTACCATGTGCTGGATCCAGCCATGAAGTAGAGGCAAACATTTGATATTAATAGACCAATAATGATCCAGAGAGAAGCAGATAGTAAGAAAACATCACTATTGTCGGTGGGTCTTGCTGCAGAGAGTTTAATTTAGTTATATTAATTCAATTAGGAAATTTATCATATATATATATATATATATATATATATATATATATATATATATATATATATATATATTGAACCCCCTTTTCTTTTTTTATAAAGCTTAATTAGTTCATAATTCCACTAAAAAGGCAATTTAGAGTTAGAGGTATTGTGCTTGAATGTTGCTGTAGATTCAACAATGTGACTTAGACATTTTTCCACTGGGACCAGTTGGTACTCCAAAAAATATTTCTGTATAAATGGCATATATTCAGAGATGGGTGATTTTCATATGTACTTCATGCATTAGGTACAATATCCATGCAATGGGGTAAGGCAGTGTACAATATCATTGCACTGCTACTTTTATGAATGCTTTGGCACACCATTCTATTGAGTTTCAAGCATGTTCCATTATGCACAGTGTTTAAAAACAGTACCTGTAGTCTTTGGGGTAGTTTCCTCATGAATCTTTGTGGCACTGCTGGACTTCAAACAATAATCTGAAAAACCTTTAATAATATGTTCCATTGTAGATACTAATGCAGCTGTATTCATGCCTCTGGTTGGTGTTGCTTGACCTTGACCACTCATTTTTGGTTTATGGGTCTGGCCATCATTGCTCTTAGAGAATAGAACTAGTTATTTATCTACAGTGCAAATCACTGCTGCTATTCATCATTCTTCAGATAAAGCTCTGGTCTAATGACTTTCCCAAGAAATACATCTCTGGTTCTTGTCTGCTCCACCAAAAATGGACTATTGTGTAGTCATCTCTTCTCTGTTGCCACCATGCTTATCTGGTGTCACTCCAAAGCTTAGCTTAATAGCCATTGGTTCCAAACCATTTGCTGTGCTAGCGTCACGTAACTAATCTATATGTCTTTTCCATGCTGACAGCATACAGCAAACATGACTGCCATCCCTTAAACAGCTTGTCCCAACTACCACTTATCTGCTTTCTACTATCTGTCAATCACCTACTAACCAGCAGTAAAGCATCCCAGATGCCTTTCATGCATACATCATGTTCTGAAAAAGTCCTTTGCAAACGTATTAAAGTATTTATTTTAAACCTTGTCCTAATTTTGTTTGGTGGATTCATTTACTTCTTGTCACTGTCTGGAGAGTTTGTTGTTCTCATATATATATATATATATATATATATATATATATATATATATATATATATATATAGTTCCATTTTGGAGCTCACTTGAGGCACTGAGCATCTGTTTCTTTAGCAGTCAAAAGGTACATACATTTCCATACAGCTTCATATTCAGCAGTATGTAAAAACGCCTTCATCTTATGTATTTTATTTATTTGCAGTTTGTTTTCCAGCATAGTCCATTGGGCTACAAGGAGCCCATTTTCAATGGAGTCCTGGGGAGAAAAGCTCCACAGAAATACAAATACATAGTACAGAAAGAGCACAAATCCATAATAGTCATTTCAATTAAATGTTAAATACATATTTTGTATAGTACAAACCCATATTGCACAATTCAAATAGATGTTGCATAATACAGAAATAAAAAAAGATTTTCATTAGGAAAATTACATCAGGTTAATTCAGTAAGTAGTAGTTTTTTTTTTTTTTTTTTTAGGGAATTACAATGAGGTAATTTTTTAGTCATTGGTCGAATATGTCCCAAGGGATGTAAAACTTTAGGAGGTAGTGACAGGCAACAAAGTTTGGAAAGTTAGGAAGAAAGTGTGGTAGAATTAGGTTGGATCAGATCAAGAGCATTTCCGTTGTGAAGTAAGGAGCGAGTGCAGTGAGGTTTCAAACAAGGAGAGACTGCTGGTGGTGCAGATGGGAGAAGGGAGAGAGTTCCAGAGGTGTGCAAGAGAGAAGGACATCAATTGATTCCCAGCAGGTTGTGTTGGTTTATGCAATTTAATTAGGTTTTGGGAATTGGATTTTAGGAGTCTATCTGGTTTATGCATTTCAAAGGTATTTGCTAGGGAGGGGCAGAGAGACGGATTATGAATGAGTTTGTGTGCTTGGATGAGCTGGGTATATGTGAGGAAGTTTGGTAATTCTAGCCAAGTTAGTTGGTGAAGGGAATTACAGTGGTGAGAAGAGGCTTTATGACCTGCCGCAAATTTGAATATTTTGTTATAAAAAGATGAGAATTTTGTTTTCAGGGAAGATTGTAAGATGGTTAGGATAGATGAACCATATAAAAGGGATGGGATGAGGTATATATTAGCTAATGTAATCCTGGTGGTGGGAGAGATAAAGCGACTGTGACAGTAAAGCATACCTAATTTTTTTATGTTTTTTTTTATATTTGCTTGTAGGTGCTTATTAAATTTATGTTGATTGTCAATGATAATTCCTAGTAATTTTGTGTCAGAGATGACTTCTAGGGGGGTATTATTATTGCTGGTAATTATGAAGGACTTTTTGTCTAGGGAAGATTTTTTGGATGCATTGAATAACATAAGTTTTGTTTTGGTTGCGTTAAGGGCTAGATGGTTGTCAAGCATCCACTGTTCAGTGGAAGAGAAGGTGGCTTGTGTTAGATTGTTAAGAGTTGCGATGGAAGAGGAGGAACAGATTATAGTAGAATCATCGGCATATTGGATGAGACTGAAGTTAGGAATGGCTTGGAAGAAATCATTTATGAATATGTCGAATAGTAGGGGCCTAGAATGGAACCTTGGGGGACACCTGTGGATGTATTAAGGAAGGGTGACTTCACTTGTTGTTAAACTGATTTCATTATTTATATGAGGGTTGAACCAAGATTAAACTGTTCTGAAGAAGCCTGGCAGTGGTCTAGGTGAAAGCGCTTAATCTTATATTTTGTATGTTGCTACTTTCGGTGTATCTACCAAATTTTATTTGTTATTAAACATTTATGAATCTACTGTCCTGCTTGGCCTGGACTTCCTGTATTTTCTAGTGATTGTGATTGTTGGACTTTTTATTTGTTTTGTTTATTGCACTGCCAAGTTCTGAAAATCTATAATTTTCTTTCATTTTAGCATGTTGTAATTAACTGTCCCTTTTTAATGCACCAGTAACTGTATATTACCATTATCTTAATTGTTAGTATGGAGCCAGCTCAGGTTGCATAGAGGGATAAAACCCTTACTATGACCTAGGTGACCCCCCCCCCTCAGTTTGATTAGAGGCTTGACAGAGATGCAGGGAAGGATGGGTGTGCCCATCCTGGGGGAAAGCTGGAGGGGCAGTGATGTAAATTCATAGCCTGGTGGTGACTGTCAGGCTCATGTAGCTGCTGCCTGGTGGTAGTCTTCAATATGGGTGTGCTGAAGCACACAATCACATAGGGAAGATATGATGGCCTTAACTGTGATATGAATCACACATCCATCTAAACAAGGTCAGGCTCAGGCCATTACAAAATGCCTTAAATTCTGAGATGTCACTAAGTGCTAAAGTACCCCCAAGGCTAGTTAGATTACAGCCTCCTCTGAACAGCTCTCTTACTAATCAATGGGAAATTTGAGGTTAAGGAATTAATGGGTGATGCCCAGTTAGGGAGGGGCCTGATAGCTTGCAAAAACACAATGAAAAAATGTTTATGCTGATGCAAACATTGTTTAACTCTTCCTTTCCCTTTAATAGCTTTTACATTAAAGTTCTTTTTAATGCATTCCTTAACAATTAAATATTTTGCAATAAATGTAAATTCACTGCATATTGCAACATGTTAACAATTATGACAAATATTTAATTTAATTGGGTTTCTTTACTTTCGCATAATCATTGCTTTGTAAAATTTGCATACAGCGCTATTCAAATAGTGTACTGTATATGCATCAGAATAATTAGCTTCTGAGTCTAAAAAATCACACTGCATACATTGTTTTGTTTATATATTTATTTATTAGCATTTGTTCCCAGGATTGTCTGTCTGGGTGTAAGTTGCCCCTTTATAGTGATGGCCTCGGGAGAAAAGCTCTAAGTATAATACAGGTACAAAATGCAAATAAGAAAAATTACAATGACTTTAAGCAATTTAACAGAATGAATGTAAACATGACACATAGTAAAACATAAGCAGAGTTTTACAATTCATATCAAGAGATAAATACTTTTGTAAGTCATTCATAAAATATAATCCAGGAATACAATAATGATCAAAACAAAGAAAGAAAAGAAAAGAAAAACAGAAAGTAATTTGTAAGAGAATGCTTTTAATAATTGAGGCTTGAAGAAAAAATTATTTAAGTAACGTTGGTAGAAGTGATAGTTATACAGCAGTGTACAGCAGGAATAAGATAAAAAGATAAGCTTGAGTGGCAACACCTGGGCAGTAGATAGATGTGCCAGGGCAGAAAGTGCTTGGGCCACACATTGGATGTGGTAGACTTTGAAGCAGATGATTAGTAGCTGAGTGAAAGGAAGGTTTGGTAATGTTCACGATGGTGATTGGTGGTGCAGGGTTACTGTCGTAAGGCGTTAGTGCATGGCTTGTGGCTGGGTAGTGTGTCATACAGAAGAGATGTGATATGAAAGGGGATGAAAGAAGTAAGGAGATTGAAATCAAGGTAGTGAGCCAGAAAATGTTGAAGGCAACAGGATGGCAGAATAAAAACAAGGAGACGAGTAAGGGAAAGAGCAGGAAGTGGTAAGAAAAGGGGAGTGGAAAGTAAAAGTTAATGCAGAATAGAAACAAAGGCGGTATATTTATGTGTCACTCCTTAGATAAGATGAGAGATAGCATAGTTTAGAATGTGCTTCGTGGAGAGATAGGAATTCTAACGCAGCCACATGTACAAAAGGTGTTGTTTTACTTGAGGTTTGAAATATTTCACCTGAGGTATTTCTTTAAGGGCAAGTGAGATGGAGTTCCAAAATGTAGAGTTGTTGGAGAAAAAGAGTCACATCACAGTTCTTTGATTTAGTTACTAGCAGTAATTTTTTATCTACTGAGCGAACAGGCCTGTTTTTTTAGTAGTGTTGAAAGATGTGAGTTAGGCTAGGGCATTTTTCAGGTTTTTCATGTTTGTGGATAAGGTTATATGTAGTGCTTAGTTGAGCTAGAATCAGGAAGTAAGACAGTTCTAGCCAGTGTAGTTGCTTTTGGGCTACACAGTATGAGTTGTTTTATTATATCTTTTATGTTGCAGTCATATTTTAAGTTGTCATCAATTATTATACCTAGTAACTTAGTAGAAGTTACTATTTTCATTTTATGTACTTCAGGACAAAAAACAATTTTTCTTTCACCTGCAACAATCCAATCAACAAAGCCCACAAAAATTCTGGTCAGGGATCAATAGACTCCTACATCCAGGCAACTCTAAAACACCTACCCCATCTGGTGGTACACAACACACTCCCAAACAAATTGCTGAGTCCTTCAACACCTTCTTTACTGAAGCTATCTCTAGCTAACTCTTTACCCCCTGTATCCTCTAATCTACCTTCCTCCACAAATAACTCACCACCCACTTTCCAACTCCAACCTGTGCCTACATCCCTGATCTGTACCCGCCTTCAGAAACTTAAACCCTCTACCCCCTCTGCTGACCGATTACCTGCTAAGTATCTTCTAATAGCAGCTAAAGTTATTGCCTACCCTATCTCTATCCTAATCAACAGAAACATTATTGAAGGCACCATCCCTACCATCTGGAAAGTCTCTCATATAATCCCCCTACACAAAGGTGGTAACTCTATTGAACTTTCCAACTATCGTCCAATTGCCCTTCTCTCTCCCATAGCTCAAACCACCTTTTCCATAATAACCTTTTAGCTAGTTCTTAACATGGCTTTCGGCCTTTCCATAGCACCACCATTGCCCTACTATCATTTTCTGACCTCATTAACAAACAACGTAATAATAACACCCTGTTCTCTGCTATCTATATAGATCTTTCAAAAGCATTTGACATGGTTAACCATCAACTACTACTGAATATACTTAAGTCCCTTTCCCTCAATACTCAAGCCCTACAGTGGTTCAAGTCCTACCTAGACAACAGGCTACAGGCAGTGCTTTGGGACAATACTCTATCCTCCCTCCTTCCTGTCTCCCTTGGTGTACCCCAAGGTTCTATTTTGGGTCCTCTTCTATTCTCTATCTTTATAAACGATCTATCTATTAGTATCCCCCATGCTATATCCATACAATATGCAGATGACACCACACTAATATCCTCAGCTACAGATCCTTCAGAACTGCAGTCCCTCACCCAAAATGTCTTTGTGCATGTAGAGAAATGCTTTTTACAGCATTGTCTCCTCCTTAATCCTAAAAAGACTAAACTACTGCTGTTTACTCCCACACAAAAATCCTCCCCACTTCACTTCACTATTAAATCTAAAAATGGTACAGTTATATATCCCCTGATACTAACACTAAACTCTTAGGAGTGACTATCAACCATAATCTCAACTATGACATTCACATCAATACCACAATAAAATCAGTTAACCGAAAACTAGGCTCTCTCTATAGAATTAAACCCTTCCTTACTCCCAATGCCAGCACTGCCATTGCCCACACCCACCTAATCCCAACACTCTTTTATGCCTCTCCTATATATACAAACCTATCTAAAAGCAACCTCAACAAGCTGGCAACCTCTTACAACAACACTGCCAGATTTGCTACCAGCTCCCCATTTAGAACCCACCACTGCCTAAATCTTAATCAACTGGGTTGGCTAGAATTCCAAAATCAAATTCTTTTTCACCAACTGGTTATTTCCCACAAAATCCTGTATTATCCAGGCAATATACCAATTCTCACAAGTTTAATCAGCCCATATAAAAATCTAACAAACCTGCGCTCTGCAAACAAACTACTCATAACTACCCAAAAACCTAACAACAAAGCAGGAGAATCCCTTTTCTCTAACACTGTGGGAAAAAGCTGGAACCTACTTCCTAGTGCGGTCACATCTCTTTCTTCTATTTCTCTATTTAAAAAGAAACTGAAATCATACCTTACAACACAGTGGCTATGTCCCTGTACTAACCCCGACTAGAGTATCTCTTACTGTTACCCTAGGCTACTACCACCTATATCTCTCTTCACAGCCACTTAAGGCCCCTACACTTGACATTCTCTTATTGCAACTAGGAACAACTTGTACTGTTGTCCTCCCCTGTTGCTTGCCTGCTCTAGCCTTCAGGTAGCCCCCTCCAAACAATTACCGCGTGGCTCCCCGACATCAGGCGATGATACTGAAGTTCTGATACCATGGTGCGAACGCACAAGCTGGTCCTGCAATAAACTATACTATAACAATCCCCAAGGAATTAGGGTAGCCCCCTCCAAACAATTACCGCGTGGCTCCCCGACATCAGGCGGTGATACTGAAGTTCTGATACCACGGTGCGAACGCACAAGCTGGTCCTACAATAAACTATACTATAACAATCCCCAAGGAATTAGGGTAGCCCCCTCCAAACAATTACCGCGTGGCTCCCCGACATCAGGCAGTGATACTGAAGTTCTGATACCACGGTGCGAACGCACAAGCTGGTCCTACAATAAACTATACTATAACAATCCCCAAGGAATTAGGGTAATAAAATACCCTTGTTACAACTTAATTTGTACTCGAAAGTATATTGCAGGCAAGCAACAAAGCAGTATTGTGTTCCTTAATCTGGCAGCCCCTCTATACAGCCCTAGTAACTTGCATATCCCTAGCCCTTTTACAGTGTTTAATAAGCCTTAATTTAGATTACAGTTGAGCAATTCCTTTACCTAAATTGGTAACTATTCCCACCACTAGGTCTTAGAAGTAGGATAACACTGTAGCTTAAAAACCTAGTCTCTATACTTACATGCAGCAGGTTTTAAGACCCTGCAAACTCCTGACTGGTGTATCCCTCTCCTGACTGGTGTGTCTGACGTCAGCGAGATTTTAAAGTTACTACAGGGTTTTTCCGCCATTTTTATAAGCTTATCCTTACTTGTACTGTTGTCCTCCCCTGTTGCTTGCCTGCTCTAGCCTTCAGGTATGTTTTAAAATTGTACTATTGTGCTCGTGTTTTTATGGTTTTTTATCTCTATTCACTTGGTCACAACTGACTGTGCTGTTCTAGGCGCTCAGCTCGACCGCATCTAGTTGTGAATGGATGATTTACTATGATAAGCTTATGTTATGTTAGCGATTTTGTTCCAGCCTAATTTCTTAGGTCAATGTGCAAGTTTGTTAGTATATACATAGTGTTCTTCACCATAAGGTACCTAATATTCACGTGCCTAATTTGACTAAAGCGTTTACAAAAGGAGCCATTTCGGCGACTAGGTATAACGACAGTGCTATCTTATAATACAACATGCTAAACGAGAGTGTTTGTTAGCCAAGTCATTGTATTCCAAGTATTAGTTGTTTATTTCAGTACTAGCGTACCAAGGGTTCCTGCATAGTATTTTGTATGTATCCTATCAAATTGATTGCTGGTTTTGCGATATTGAAGTGCTAACTTCCAACTTCTGCAACTATATTGACCTAGTGCTCTGCTCAGTATTGAATTGCCTTCGCATTCTTGTATCTGTTGGCGACTAAGCTTTTCTTTGCACTAACTGTACACAAATTGTCTCATTAAGTATACGATGGTTTTATGTATGTAACATAGACTGTGCTATGCTATTTACCTATCGTCTTACTAATCCTAAGTCAAGTTTGTTTTATCTGCGAAGTGCTTGTATCAGTGTGCTGTGCTCACAGGCTCTAAAAGCCTTGGGTAATACAATTTTTCTTCCTCAAAAACTCACCCTCTGTTCTTTGTTATTCTCACCTTAGGTAGCCCCCTCCAAACAATTACCGCGTGGCTCCCCGACATCAGGCGGTGATACTGAAGTTCTGATACCACGGTGCGAACGCACAAGCTGGTCCTACAATAAACTATACTATAACAATCCCCAAGGAATTAGGGTAATAAAATACCCTTGTTACAACTTAATTTGTACTCGAAAGTATATTGCAGGCAAGCAACAAAGCAGTATTGTGTTCCTTAATCTGGCAGCCCCTCTATACAGCCCTAGTAACTTGCATATCCCTAGCCCTTTTACAGTGTTTAATAAGCCTTAATTTAGATTACAGTTGAGCAATTCCTTTACCTAAATTGGTAACTATTCCCACCACTAGGTCTTAGAAGTAGGATAACACTGTAGCTTAAAAACCTAGTCTCTATACTTACATGCAGCAGGTTTTAAGACCCTGCAAACTCCTGACTGGTGTATCCCCGCTTCGCTCGGGCTCGCTCCACTCCCCACCCTGCCCCCTTATCCCACCCGCCCCCACTATCCCTATTTTTATCTAGCAACAAACCCATCCCACTCAATCCCGAACCAATCATAGCCTCCCTCTAATTTAATCCATCTCCTCCCACAATCACATCCATCTACCAATATCTCAGCAGGTCTACCTAACCCTTCCCACTCTTTTAGCTACTTCATCTTTCAGTAGAATGGGTAAACTAATAAGCTCTATCATCCCAATTACATTTCTACTCTTATTCATCCTTTACTTCTCAACTAGATATGAAAACCAAGCTCTCCAGGGCATTCACGTCCCCAATGGTTTTACCTCCTATTACTCAAACCTTCCCACTAATCTGCTTTCTCCTTCTAACTTCACCACTACAACATTCTGCTATAAAGGTGTATATCTTACGCTACGTCACCCTAAAGTTACCTCTACAAAATACAGTTTAAAGTTAATAAGTAAGCTACTTAGACTGATAGACCACCTGAAAAAATGCATTGTTAATGATGGTGATATTCACCCCAACCCAGGCCCAACCACAAACGCAGACTATATTACCCCTAACCAATCCCTAAGATTCTCTAGCTCTCTTCTTATCTTCCATCTAAATGTTAGAAGTATTAAAAATAAAGTTCACAATCTACATGCTATTATAGCCACACATTTCCCAGACATCATGTGTCTAACGGAAACTTGGCTCAAACCTTCCACAAAGGATGAAGAGATTCTCCCACCTGGATATAATTTGCTTAGGGTAGATCGAACAAAAAAGAAGGGAGGGGGAATAGCTGTTATGTTTAAAAACTCATTGAATATCATCTTGAATTCCTTACAACCCCCTATCATCTCCAATATGGAACTAATTTCCCTAAAAATATGCCTAAACAACCAAAAATGCATTAACCTTATTGTAATCTATATCCCACCAGGGAATAACCAAGATACTCTGGAATCAACCCTATGTTGGCTAACCATGAACTACCCTCAGGAAACCATTATACTGGGCGACTTTAACATTGACTGGTCCAAGTTCTCTGACCAGAAGAATCCCTTGCCCATTAACTTACATGGCTTCTCCCAAAACATCATATCACCAACAAGACTTGGAAACGCTAATCAAAAAGATAGCACCATTGATTGGATTCTTACCAATAAAGACACACCAAACTATACCAGTGGGACCCTCCCAAATGACCTCAGTGACCACCTTGTCACTTTCATCATGAAACATAAAATGACTTGTACAAATCCTCCCATATATAGACATGTTAGAAATAAGAAGAAATTTCTCCCAAGTCTATTTTTGGCTGAACTCAAATCCTGTAACTGGTCTATGTTAAAAACACTTCCCCTTGATGAGAGTGTGTCACTCTTCAATGACACATTTCTAAATATACTGGATTCTCATGCCCCTAATCGACTCTTCAGATCAAAGGTCCGGATTGCACCTTGGCTTACCAAGGAAACTAAATTAAAAATCAAGCTTAGAAACCAAGCATGGGACAAGTGGAGAACCACAAAAGCACCACTAGATCGTATTAAATTTCAGCAGCTTAGAAATTCCACTAAATCAGACATAACCCGGGATAAAAAGAACTACTTTTGTCACCTCCAGGATAAACACCGGAATAACCCTAAGAAGTTTTGGGCAGGTTTCAATAACCTCCTTCACTCTGGGAAATCCTCTACCCCAACCCCAGAGAAATTTATTGGTAAAGATCCTGTAGAAGTGGCCAATGCTTTCAACACTTTTTTCACCGAGACCATCCAGTCACTAGCCAGTCAGCTACCTTCTTCTTCCTCCTCTATTACTACTGCTGTTACCAAAGCTCCACCTGCCTTTAACCTTCAACCAATATCCACCTCCTATATTAGAACCCTATTGAAAAAACTTAAACCATCCACTCTATCGGCCGATCGACTCCCAGCTGAATATTTACAAATAGCATCAGACGCTGTAGCCTACCCCATTTCAATCTTAATTAACAGGACTATAACAGAAGGCAGAATCCCCTCTCTTTGGAAAATATCCTGCGTCATCCCTCTTCATAAGGGTGGTTCCTCCACAGAAACTTCTAACTATCGACCGATAGCAATTTTGTCACCTATAGCAAAAATAATGGAAAGATGTGCTCACAAACAACTCCTACATTATCTCACTCTAAATAATCTTTTGTCCAAAACTCAACATGGCTTTCGCCCCCATCATAGTACTACTACTGCCCTCCTTTCCTTTGTTGATACAATCAACAGTAACCGTAACAACAAACTAATTACTTCTGCTCTATTTCTTGATCTGTCAAAAGCCTTTGACATGGTCAATCATCAACTCTTACTACAAACTCTTGAAAACCTTCACCTTGATAGACCTGCCCTAAACTGGTTTAAGGCTTACCTCTCTGGTAGACAACAGGCAGTTCAGTGGCAAAGTAAACTATCTCACCTACTACCTAACACAATAGGAGTTCCCCAAGGTTCCATACTTGGCCCCCTTCTTTTCTCTGTATTTATAAATGATCTCCATTCAGTCATCCCTAAAGCCACCTGCATTCAATATGCAGATGACTCTACGTTGATTTGCTCGGATCTCTCTCTTAATAACCTCCAGAAAGCCACCCAACACTGCTTTACTGCAGTGGAAATATAGTTCACTGAACGGAAACTTATCCTAAACCCGAAAAAAACTAACCTACTACTAATTCTCCCCACCTTAGCCTCTTCTTTAGGGCAACACCCTCCACTCTCTAATAATACGGCCTTCCACGTTCAGTCCACAAATGGGACCATCATTAAGCCTGTCATTAACACCAAACTACTAGGTGTCACAATTGACCACAAGCTCAAATTTGATATTCACATTAGCCAAACTATAAAAACTGTTAACAAGAAACTTGGTTCCATGTATAGAATTAAGAACTTTCTTACGCCCCATACTAAACTAACTATAGCACGTACTCACCTTCTCTCCACCCTACTTTACGCCTCTCCGGTACTTTCCTTCCTCAAAAAAACTGAGCTCAACAAACTCTCTGTAGCTTATAACCATATTGCCAAATTTGTAACTGGTGAACCTTATCGTACTCATCATTGCGTTAACCTAAGAAAACTAGGCTGGTTAGAACTCCCCAACCTTCTCAAGTTTAACCAACTTAGTGAAGCATATAAAATTATCAAAGAGCCAGAAAAAAAACCCTCACTACACAAACTTTTAACCCCCTACTCCAATCTAAATAGTCTTAGATCCTCTAATAGTGTCCTGGTTCATACAACGAAATCCAATAATTCAGGTGGTGATGCTCTTTTTGCCAATTCCATCGGAAAACTATGGAATGCCCTTCCAAACAACCTAAGACTAGCTACCTCTCCCCACCAATTCAAAACTAACCTTAAACAATACTTTAACACTCATTGGCTATGTCCTTGTACTAAACCAGACTAAATCCTTTATCCCCTGCCTTTCTTCATGTTGCTCACTAATTGTTCTCTCTTTTCTCTCATCTCCAGATCCTACATTTTCTATCTCCTCCTGTATGTTGACCTCTATTAATTCTATTTTTCTATTTCCTCCATTTTTCATTATTGTTAAATTGTTTTGTTTGTATTATTTTTTTGTTCTCCCTGCTTATGTACCTTTTACAAAATTGTATTTTCATTATGTAAATTAATTTCTGTATTAACCATTGCGGAGCTTTTCTCCCCGGGCCTCTGCTGAAAACGGATTTATATCCAGTTGGACTAGCCCGGTAAACAAATGTAAAATAAATAAATAAATAAATAAACAACTGAATTTGCCTTCTTTCTGACTTATCTTTACTCACTCCCCTTGTACTAATTCTTCCAATTCTGTTATTACCTGGCCTGTCCTCCTGTTCCTGTGTATTACTTTGCTTTGGTATCTTCCCACCTTTCTAAATCTTCTCTTTATTTTCTTCTTCTTGCAGTAAAAAAAAAATTGGAATGGAACACCTGTTATTGTCTTACAAGTATCCTGTAATCGTAGTTTACTGCTCTGTTTTTATGCATGTCTTTATATCCTGTAATTGCAGTTTACTGCTCTGGTTTTGTGGATGTCTTTTTATGGAGCTTTTCTCCCCGGGCCTCTACTGAAAATGGACATATATCCAGTTAGACTAGCCCGGTCACAAATGTAAAATAAAAATAAAAAATAAAAATAAATGTTGTCTGACGAGGTTAGAGTGAAGAGGAATTTCTAGCTGGAGAGCTGTGGGATTAATAGGATGAGCTTTGATTTTGGGGGGTTTAGAAGAAGTTGGAAATCAGATAATGACGCTTCAGCAGAAATAAGGCAATCCTGGATTGGCTGTTTAAGTGTGTCCATTTTTTTAACAGCACAGATCAGAGTGGAGTCATCCACACACTGGATGATTTTTTTACATGCTTTCTTGCTGAGTAGAGGTCATTCACTAAAATATGAATAAAACCCCAGGGGATTCCAACTGCTATGAGAAGGAAATGGGAGGCATTATTTTCACATTTAACAGCCTGTTCTATGCAAGACAGGTAGCAGTCAAACGATGTGAGTGCTGGTATTTCTAGACCTATGGAGAACAATTTTTGTATGTGAAACAGTGTTAAAAGTCTTCAGTAGATTAAGGAAGGCTATGGAGACAAGGTTTCCCTCATTTATGTTTTGACATAATGGTTATGAAGTTAAGGATGGACATAGTAGTGCTATGATTAGGGTGGAAAACATGCAGTGTTGGAGACAGCAGATTATTGTCTGAAATGAAGGAGTGTAGTTGTGTCTGGACAAATTTCTCAAGGACTTTTGAGAATGGACATTGAATGTCTATTGGTCTATAAATTATATGATCTGTGGAATTGCTGCCCTTGTCTAAGGGTAAGATGTAAGATTTTTTCCATAGGTTGGAAATGTAGTTTTCCATAATGGCTTGATTAATTAGTACAGAAACTGTGTAGGCCGCAGCATCTTCTGCCATTTTAATGTATTTTTCTAGTAGGTTATTTGGGGCAGTAGTGGTAGCTTTCAGTTTTTAAGAAGTATTTTTTATGGTGGGTGGAGAAGGCTTCCTAGGAGATTGTTTTATGATGGAGTGCTGGTTTGGAAGGTTGTGGGGTAGTGATGAGTGTGAAGTTTAGCAGAGATGTTACAGAGGTAATGAAGTGTGTATTGAATTTGGTGGCCAAATCATTTAACTGAGTTGGTTGATGGACAGCAGAGGGGTTATGTTGGTTGACTTGGCTAGGATCTAGTAGCTGGTTGACTGAAGAGTAAAAAGAGTTTTGGGTCTTTTAATTTAAACTTTGCACTATGCTAATCTACGTAATACAATTTCCTAGGTTTTATAAAATAAATATTCCTGAAAAAAAGAAGTTATGTCTTACCATAACTTTCCATCTGTGTTGTAGATCTTTTGTTCATTCATTACATATAGGACCTCGGGTCCATCCTCGGAACCGGGTCGATCCTCGGAACCGATACAGCCTTTTTCCAGCTCGCACAAACCAAAAACTCTTAGCTAAGAACCTACCCACAATGCCCCTCTCCTAGATACTCCAGATCAAGTTTGCCCACCCTAGATAGAAGATGTAGTAATAGGAAAAAAGGTAGGAGGTTCTTTCTGAGCAAATACCCTAACCAGGAGTTCTTAAAGTCCACCAGGAATCCAGGCAGGGGGAAGGAGGGCGGGAAGTAATAAATGAACAAAAGATCTACAACACAGATGGAACATTATGGTAACACATAAACTTCATTATCTGATGTTGTAAATCTTTTGTTCATACATTACAGATAGGACCGAGTCCCCAGCTACTCGAGTCCTGGGTGGCCCTAAGGAAGGATATTCCTGACCACCATAGAACCAAAAGATGCTCGTCCACTCGAGGCCAAATCCAATTTGTAATGAGATATGAAGGTATGAGGTCTTGCCCAAGTGGCTGCTGCGCATATATCTGGAATGAAAAGCTACAGAAGTAGCCATAGATCTTGTTGAATGAGCCTTTATTCTGGAAGGTATGGGTAGCTTATTCTGTTGGTAGATAAAGGTAATGACGTTTCTAAGCCAAGAGGATAAAGTCACTTTTGAAACAGGTGTACCCAATCTGGGTCCTGCAAAGGCCACAAACAATTGGTTTGTTTTCCTGAAAGATTTAGTCATGTCCAAATAACAACGAAGCTGCCGGTGCACATCAAGGGTGTGCAAAAAGTACTCCCCTCTATTAGAATGCCTTGGGAAGAAAACCTGCAGGTCAATAGATTGGTTAATGGAAAAGCCAGAAATGACCTTGGGCAAGAAAGACGGGTCAGTACGAAGGGACACCCTATCCATGTGGAAGATCAAGTAAGGACTCTTGACACTCAAGGCCTGCAGCTCAGATACTCTTCTCACTGAGGTGAGTGCTACTAGAAGTAAAGTTTTCCATGATAAAAATTTCAAGTCACATGAATCAAAGGGCTTGAAAGGAGAGCCTGTGAGAGACTGAAGCACCAGAGTCAAGTCCCAGGGTTCTAAGGGAGGCTTGACTGGAGGTTTAACATGTAATACTCCCTTCAAAAAGGTCTTGCATAGGCAGTGTGACATAACTGAAGAATTATCAAGACCATTATAAAAATTGGCGATAGCTGCTAAATGTACAGTGATCATTGAAGCTGATGCTCCTGCATGTAGAAGAGTAGTCAGGTATTGTAGAATATTCTGAATAGGCATAGAGAAAGGGTCTAAGTTCTGGTCTTTGGCCCAAATAGAGAACCTAGTCCATTTACTAGACTAAACCTTTCTAGTGGAAGGTTTGTGTGAAGCCAGAAGAATTTCATGAACAGGAGATTGGATGTCAGGCAGCCTGGCAATCATTGGAAGTGGAGAAACCAAGCTGTGAGCTTGAGACTGTGCAGGTTAAGATGAATCAATCCCCGAGTATGAGATAAAAGGTCCTGGGAATGGTCCAGGATCCATGGGCTGTGACTCAAATGAGGCCATAGAAACGGGAACCAGACTTGACGTGGCTAGTAGGGAGGAATGAGGATCACTTTGCTTTTCAACCTCTGAGCTTTCTGGAGAAATTCCGGAATGAAGAGAAATGGGGGAAAGGCATCCAGAAGACTCTGGGCCAATCGTGCATTAGAGCGTCCCTCGGTGGTTCCCACTGAGGGGGGATCAAGGCAAAATAGCTCCTGCATTTGTAGTTCAGGGAGAAGTGAACAGGTCGCAGTAAGGCTTGCCCCAAAGTTGGAAGATCCGATCTGCTATTACAGGGATGAGGGACCACTCATGAGGCATCAGGATGTTCCTGCTCAGATTGTCCGCAATAAGGTTGAAACTCCCAGGAATGTGCTTTGCTATAAGAAAGCAACTGGAAGCTATTGCCCATGGCCAAATCCTCATGGCTTCCTGACACAGGGGTAAGATCTGGTTCTGCCTTGTTTGTTGATATACCAGATGACTGACATGTTGCCTGACTGAATTGCAATGGTCCCCGAGGGTAGGGATGCATGAAACATTTGCAACACTAAGAGAACTGCCCCCAGTTTCAGGACATTTATGTGCAAATTGGCCTCGATGGGGGTCCAGGTGCCTTGGACAGTCTTTCCCTGAAAATCCCCCCCCCCCCAACCTAACAGTGAAGCGTCCGTGGTCACCGTGGCCGTGGGTTGGGGAAGACAGAACAGTCGACACCAAAGATTCTTTTGTGGCTCCATCCACCATAACATTTCTTCCTTGCAACAGTTTGTAAGGCGTATCATGTGGTTGAGTGGGTGGGTTAACAATGACCATTGTGTGGAAAGGAGCCACTGAAGGATTCTCATGTACAGTCTCGCCAGTGGTACTACAGTAATGGCAGCTGCCATGCAACCCAAGAGTTGCAGTACAAGAAGTGCTGGTACAAACATGTGAGGAAGAAGGTCTTGAATTTGGTGTCTTATTTTCAAAAGCCTGTGGGGGGAGAGAAGCTTGACAGGATATTGTGTCGAAGACTGCTCCAATAAATTCCAGTATCTTCATTGAGGATGTATTCCATATATTTAAATTTATATTTATATTTGCTTGTATTTATTTATTTATTTATATTTATGTATTTTTGTAGTTAAACACTGATGAAATAGTGGATGTATTATATGTGAAAGTAATATGAATTGTATTACTTTAAATGTCTAATAGGAATTAATTAATTAATGCTAGTTGGTTGTGTTAATTAGAGTATGTGTATATATATTTGCTAATATGTGAATGTATTGTGATCCATGAAGGCGAAAGGCCGAAGTACCAGATCGCTATTTGAATAAAGAAGAAATACTGGTGAAGTGGTGAAGTGCTGGTGATTTTGTGTTTTTTTATTTCTTCATTGAGGACATCTGAGATTTGCCTTTGTTGATTGTAATCCCCAAGGGGAGAGTGAGACCTTGAGTGTAAGAAAGGCTGCGGACTAGGAGATTCCTGGTCGGGGCAATAAGGAGCCAGTCGTCTAGATGGAGAAACACCTGGAATCCTTGTAGTCGAAGATGGGCTACCACAACTGCCATACATTTGGTGAACACTCAGGGGGGCTGTCAAGAGACTGAATGGCAGTGCCCTGAACTGGTAGTGATTGGTTCCCAGCCAGAAATGGAGAAAACTCCGGGAGTGGTGATCCATCTTTATGTGGTAGTACGTATCCTATAGGTTTATAGAGCACATCCAATTGTCCCTCCCTGGGAAGGGAAGAATGAACTGTACTGTGAGCATCTGGAATTTTTGAGGTTTGATAAATTTGTTCAGTAGGTTGACATCCAGGATTGGTCTCCAGTCCCCTGTCTTTTTTGGCACTAAAAAGAACCTCGAGTAAAACCTGGATCCTGTCTATTTTGGTGGGACTGGTTGGATGACTCTTTTTCTTAGCAGTTTTTCTATTTCTAAGGCTAATTCCCTCTGATTGGGTGGTACGTCGGATATTCATTTGATGGGTCTGGGAGTTAAGTTGAATGGTATTTGGTAGCCTCTTGATATTATTCTCTGCACCCAAACATCAGTAGTAATAAGATGCCAGGCTGGTAGATGCAGAGAAAATGACCCCCGACTGCTTCCAGAGGAAATCAATCGGGCCACTGCTCAGGAGCGCTGGTACAGTCTGCCAGAGACAGAATCTCTGGCTCCCTTGTTACGCGGAGCCCCTCTACCCCGAAAGGTGCATCTTCCATATGAGTTGCCCCCTCTGCCCCGGGAGGATTGTTCACCACGAATGTCACGAAAGGATCCTTGGGATGTCTTGAACCATATCTTTCCCCCCTTCTGGTTCCTGGAGTAGGACCTTTGGGGGTTGGAAAAGTGTATGCCCACAGCAGACAAGGTCTTTCCATCTTTCTCACTACATGCAAGTGTGTCTCATACCTTAGGTCTGAAAATTGCAGATTCGTTGACAGGTGCATTGATGAAGGAAGATTTAAAGGGGTTTGCAAAGTCACACAATCGCATCCAAGCATTACGTCTCATGACAACACCAGATATCAAACGCATTGAGGAGCTCGAGATGGATTCAAGGGTAGCTAGCTGTGAGGCTACAGTGTCACGTACCTCATTAGGCAGCACCCCCACCAAAGAGGAAGACATTTCAGAAATTACGTCTCTCTGGAGTCGAATAAAGTGTGCCAGATAATTCAGCGACCAGATGGCGAAGGTCGCTGATGCATAGGTCTGCTTCCCTAATCTGTCCATGGTACGGGACTCCCTGTTTGGAGGATGGACAGTGGAACTATCTTCTGCCAGTTCCCTCTTGGTGGCCGCCGCCACGACCATAGAATCAACTGTCAGCTGCTTTGACCAATGAGGATGGTCTTCAGGTGTAGATAAAATTTTGTCCGGCCTCTAGGAGACAGGTTCTACATTGTCTAGGGCCTTCCCAGGCATACTGCACAATTAGTTTAACAAGATCATCTGCTGGTGAGGTCACCCAGGAAGTAGATGGCCAGGCACGGAAGGCCTGCAGAAACACTGATTCCTCAGAAGAAGGGTTAGAGGACTTCCATTCCCCCCTGCTGTTTGAGGATTTTGAGAATTTCTCTGAATGAAACGTCATCTGGGGGAGAGCATGAGGACCCTTCTCCCTCATCACAATCACTGTCTCCTGTGATAGATTCTACTGGGGAGTCAAGGTGCTTCCTATTGCACCGTTTCTTCTGGGATGGCCCTCCAGTGGGATCTTCTGGGAGGACTCTGAAGAAGGGGTTCCCTTCAAATGGGGTTCTTGTGACTCCCATGCCCAACATATCAGGTTGGGAGAGGAGCTTGCTAGGGGAAGTTTCTGTTACTGGTGTCCTAGGTGCTGGCTGTGAGCCTTCGGAATGAAGGGCCCCTTCCATCACCTGTACAGAAGGCCCACTTGAGCCCACCTCCAGTTGAGGGGTTCAGAGAGAACTAGAAGCTGTCGGAGCGTGGACATAGTGCCAGTGAGAAAATAGGCATTGGATTAGGTGCCAAGGTATGGACAGTCCAAGCACTGCTCCGAGAAAGCATCAGCTCCATCGTAGCTGATGCAGCAAGGGTGGTCTGTGCCGACAGGGGAGACACTGTTGTCGGAGCTGAGAAAGTATGTACCGAAGTGGACATCAGTACCAGGAACAGGGAGGATGCTGGAGGAGGATAGGCAGGGGATGATGAGGGAAAGGATTCCGAGCCAGGAGGAACGGAAGGTCTAGCTGGAATGGGCAATCCCCTAGCTGCCAGAAGCTGATCCACAACCCACACTAGGTCTAGTTCAGAAAGATTTCTAGTGGATCTAACGAAGGCTGCTGAAGGGGAATCAGGTCTTTCTAGAAAGGGATTAAACCTCTGCCCCAAGAAAGGGTCATACATTGGAGAATATCTTGTCCTTGGCAGGTATTCAAATTTTGGAGCCGATGGAGCTGAAGAAACTGTCAGCACCATGGCTGCGGATGGTGCCAAGGCATGTACAGTTATCGGAGTCCATGGAGCTGAAGAAGCTGTCAGCACCGTGAACAGGGATGGTGCCAAGACATGTACAGTCATCGGAGCCCATGGAGCCGAGGAAATTGTCGGCACCATGGACAGGCATGGTGCCGAGGTATGTACAGTCATCGGAGCCCATGGAGCAGAGGAGACTGTTGGCACCATGAACGGGGATGGTGCCGAGGCATGTACAGTCATCAGAGTTAGTGGTGCCGTGGTTGGAACCAAAATAGGAATGAATACCATGGTCAGCACCAAGGGAGAGGACACAGATCCTGGTGATGATGAAGTCTGCGCCAAGGGCGCTGGTGAAGCACGGAGCCGACTCGGTTCAGTAACTTACAGGGATGCAGGAACTGAGTTACTCCATTTTTCCTTATATTTTTTGGTCTTAGGAGGGGGTGAGACCTCCGACCCAGATAGAGCCTCTGAGAAGGGTGTCTTGAGTAACCCTTTTAAAATACATTTATTCTTACATTCTGCTAGTGTCCAATTACTAAAACTAGCACAAATGTCACAATCAGCTTTAATATGATCTATGCCCAAACAGTAGACACAACGGACATATGTATCTGAGTTAGGCATCTTACGTTCACACTTGTCACACTGTTTAAAACCCAACTTAGCTTTGTCTGACATGGTAAAGAAAACAATACTATCCTATAGAAAGAAAGTTTGTCTTTTCGGCTTTTCCCGGTTAGGGGTTGCCACAGCGGAACTCCGGTCCACTAATGACTGGCAGTAGATTTTTATGGTGCCAATTTGCCAGCCCAATGCCCAACGTTCAACGAAGGCACACCCATTCACACATGTCTTTCAAATGCCACTCGACCACGTTGAGGACACGCAGACTCCACACAGAGGGCATTCCAACCGAGAATCGAACAGGAGAACCTCTTGCTGTGAGGCAACAATGCTACTGCTGCACCACCGCGGCATCAGATCCTATAGAAAGAATAAGATAAAATAATATATATATATATATATATATATATATACATATAATAAAAATCTTTAAACTATAAAGATAAAATACTAAAATACCAGTGATGTTAGTTAAGGAATACCACAAGTAAAAAGGGAAGGCCTGTCAAAGACAGGAGGGAGAGAGAGACAGTAACAAAAAATGTAAAAAATTAAATTACCAAGGAGAAGGGTAGGAAATAGGCCGGTTATAGGCGACAGTGGAAAAAGGCTAACTTGACTAAAAATGTAGTAATTTAGAAGAAAAAATTGTCATAAAATCAACAATTTACTACTTAGCTTTGAGAGAGATGGCTAACATGTCTGACTAGGAATGCTGCAAACGAGATCTAGAGTATCTAGGAGAGGGGCATTGTGGGTAGGTTCTTAGCTGAGAGAATTTGGCTTGCACGAGCTGGAAAACGGCTGTATCGGTTCCGAGGATGGAACCAAGGTCCTATC